>NC_052612.1:4606807-4795841 GCF_016545825.1 Eucalyptus grandis
AAAGCAGATCGCATAAGGTGTTAAATTACTATTTTTTTCTTTAGACTGAGTGCATTGCGTATAGAATATCCTAGGCTATGTTTTATTTCCACGCCTAGGATCGCATTGTAGGAAGTACCTCATTTAGGTAGTATTTTTTGCATGTCATATCATAGTTGCATACGTTGAGCATCGGCACATCATACCAAACTCATTTGGAATTTCTTTAGAAGTTCCTGTAACCATTCACCAGTTCTTGTCCCAGGACACGGTACCAAAGCCGTGTTTAATGTCGTCCAAAATTGTTCAGATAATTTCCTTTTTATACATCATTTTATTTTGCTTTCTTTTTATATTTGGGAAAAAACTACTAAAAATCCCAAATTTTACTCAAAGTGACAAATTTACCTTTTTTTTTTTTTTTATATGAAAGCCCCGAACTTTGCCAACCGTGAAACATTTACCCCAAACTTTTTTCGTGACACAAAAAACCCCGAACTTCTATTTATATGACACATTTATCCTAAATTATAGGGCATTTTGGTCTTCTTCTTTTTTTTTTTTCTTTTTTTCTTCTTCTTCTCTCTTCCCTTCGCTGGCGTCCGGCGAGGGCCTGGCAAGGGCTGTCCTTGCTTGCTGCCGGCGAGGGCAGCCCTCGCCGAACACCGGCTTCCCTCTGCGATGGCCGGCGGAGGGAAGAGAGAAGAAGGAAAAAAAAAAAAAAAGGAAAATAGAAAATAATAAGACGAAAATGCTCTTAATGGGGTAAATGTGTCACAGTTTGTAAACTTTTGGGTTTTTCATGTAAAAAAAAGTTTGAGGTAAATTTGTCACTTTGGATAAAGTTTGGGGTCTTTATATTTATGCTACTTTTGATAATTTTCGACATTGCACGATATATTGATTCATTTGCATTATTTACTTTTGATGATTCTCCAGAAATGACCATTTCTACCAGGACATTTAGATTAAATTTTAGGGAATAAAATGAACCGAGATCAAATGAAAATGTTTCCTAAAAAGAAAAGAAGTATCAATGCACGGGAGTTAGTTCAATCTAGCACGGGCACGTCCTGCAACTTTCAAATTGTAGAAGCGAAAAAGGTAACCTAGACTCTGTGATTATCTACCCAAATTGGTAGAGGATATTACCATGTTTATACATAATGCATATCAAGAATCCTCGTGGACTTTGTGGATGAGTTATAAGAGCAAATTAGTCCAATCAATATAGAGTTTAAACAAGTTACGTAATAAGATTTTTTTTTTTTAAGTGTGGAATTTATTTCCTTATTCTTATATTGACCGAAGGATCAAATGCCCAAAAAAAAAAGCTTAAATGTTTTTTTCGCGTGAGACTAAACACCTAAAGACACACTTAAACTTTAAAAAAATCACGCACATTATTGTGATGTAGATTATGCAACTTGTCCCATGAGTCGAAGATCTCACCGGATATTGCATCAAGTTAGGAGATTCTTTACTCTCTTGAAGACTAAAAAACAGCCCACTGCTTCTTTATCTTCGATTGAAGCAGAATATCGAGCCATGGCCAAAACCACTTGTCAGATAGTATGGATTCGGGGTCTTCTTAAGGATCTTGGAATAAAGGTGCAAGGGGCAACAAAGCTATTCTGTGACAATGATGCAGCCTTGAAACTTGTAGCAAACCCTATAGTGCATGAAAGAACCAAGCATATAGAGGTAGATTGCCACTTTACACGAGACAAGATCTTAGAAGGAGTCATTGAAACGAGAGGAATTGGAACAATGTAACACTCGCAGATATCTTCACCAAACCTCTGTGTCAAAGGCATCATGCATATCTTCTAAACAAGCTAGGTGTCTTAGACATATACAAGCCACCAGCTTGAGGGGGAGTGTTGGAAGATACGCATCTTTACAGGATGTTGGATTGATTCTAATCTAATTTGTACAGATCAATTAAGATTAGATCTAGATCTAGATTAGATTGATTTTTAGGATCATTCATTTCCTTGTTCATTCTCATTCTTGTATTATAACTACTGAAGGTGTACATTGATTCTATTCATTGAAGAATACAAAATACACAAAAATATTTTCTCCAAATCTTGAGTTCTTCAATCTCTCCACTTTCTTTGTTTTCTTCACCTTCTTACATGGTATCAGAGCAGTTATGAAGTTCTGAATTGCTTCCGCTTTCTTTGTCTCATCATCTGTCGAGAGCTCTAAGTACCTTCTCCTCTGTTCATCCTCCTAATCATGAATCTCCTTCTCTTTGTTTCCTCTGCCAAGATCGTCAACCCTGCACAAAATTGACACCTCAATTTTTCTATAATGACAAATCCTGTCAACAACTTACCTTCAGTCTCGAATGAGCGTCCATAGGATGGAAATCCCGTGCAAATTGCTGAAGGCCGGGACACTATCCCCACTGAAGACGTCGCCAGATCTCATGAACAACCTGTTCGAACTCAAGAAATTCATCATTCTCTGGCTCAGTCAATTCTGGGGCAACCCTACTCGGTTTAGCCCATTCCGGGCCAACCAATAGTGGGCCATCCTTACTAGTGGCCACTGTTTCAGATGCAGCACAACCCATGGTTGTTTGGGCCTAGCCAGAACACATCATCGCCAGGAGTTCAAGGGCCATGGCCCTCTGTCCAACCCGCCGGCAGCCCACCAACCATAAGCGGGGCAAGCGCGACCGACAGGTCGGGTGGAGCAAATTTGGGACCAACAGATGCGGGTTATGGAGTCAGTTCGAATTCGGGTATGGGAGCGAATCCCTACCCGAATTTTTCACCTGGATTTTTGCCGTTTCCAGGATCGATTTTCATCGAACGGCCAGAATCCGGCAACCCCCTGTTCGTTTCCACCGCCGACGGACCCGAACTAAAGTTAATCGCCAAGCAACTTACCGGGCACGAAAACTACCTCCGTGGTCGCGGGAATTCCGCCGAGTGTTGGTGACTAAAGACAAGGACGGGTTCATCGACGGGACCATCTTTGTTCCTTCGGACGAGGGGCTGGCGCGTCACTGGAGGAAATGCAATCAGCTCGTTCGAACCTGGATCAGCAACTGCATCTCCCTAGAGGTTGCAGCAGAACTACCGCCTGACGAAGATGCTCAAAGGATGTGGGAAAATATAAAAGAAATGTACGCAAACTCGATCGTGCCAAATTTTTTCGCTCATGCGGGAATTGAGCAATTTAAAACAGGGGAATATGATGGTCATGGCTTGTTTCAACAAGCTATCGTCCTTATGGAACGAACTGGAAGCCATCAAGGCAAAGCTCGAGGGACCAGAATCCACTCTACAGCAGTATCGTTCAATAAAGGAGAGGGAAAAGGCTACGCGTTTCTTACTGATTTTGAACGAGACTTACTTTACCTTTCATTCTCAGATCCTGGCCATGGACATTGTCCCTCCGATCGGACGGATCTACCAGTTGGCCATGTAGGAGGAAAGCCAACGTCTCGCGTCATCGGAGCATGCAAGGAACGGCAACAGTATCGCTCTCGCAGCCTGCGGCGAGCGGAGAGACGGATCCGCAAAAACCCTAAATCGAGAGAGAGACAAAAGAGGCGGATTAGGGTTTTCAGGCGGAGGAGATATTGCTCACTCCTTTAAAAGGGATGGCATCAACGGCCAAGATCTAATCCGCGGATCAGACGGGTCAGATCGCGGGTGTGGATCAGACGGACCAGATCGTGCGTGCGGATCGGACGGTCTTCTTGGCTTTGAAGGCGCGGATGGATCCAACGGTGGATATGATTCCGCGAATAAAGGAGTGGACAGCCATATATTTGCCACGTCATCAAAGAATTTCCGACCAAATTTTAAAGCAAAGGGTAAAATGTTTTGCGATTATTGCAAATGTTCTAACCATATGATTGACAGCTATTGGAAATTACATGGAAGGCCTGGAGAAAAGGAGAAAAAAATATCAGCTGCCTATCAAGTGACTGGACCTATCGGCCAAAGTACCGACCAACCTATCTCTTATGGCCAATATCAACAATTGATGCATGCTCTATAGAAATTAGAAACCTCCAACAAAGGAGGAAGTTTTTCAGGTATCTCACATTGCCTCATTAATTCAATTTCAAGAAAGGCATGGATCATTGATTCAGGTGCTAGCGATCACATCATTTGTGATAAGGGATTTTTTACAAGTTTGAATGAGGGATTAATTTTTCCTGTCACCGTGCAATTACCCAATGGGAATGTCACACATGTGAATGTGACGGGAACAGTTAAGCTTAGTCCTCAAATTACACTTGAGAATGTTCTTTATGTGCCGAAATTTTAGTTTAATCTTATTTCTGTCTCAAGAGTATGCAAGGAGAACTCATGCCGGGTATTCTTTGATGCTGACATCTGCTTCTTTCAGGCCCTTTCGACTGGCAAACTGATGGGCTTGGGTAGTCTTTGAAGGCCTTTATTTCTGGACACATTTTCCAAGTAATTTCAGTTTTTCTAGTGCATCTTTCAATAAAACATCATTGTGTAATTTGACTACGAATGAAAAGAATTTTATTATGCACTCAAGAATGGGCCATAGTACTTTCTTTCCTTATACACAATGCTCCATATGCCCCCTTGCCAAACAGTCACGTAATCCATTTCCTTTAGGGAATACTCGTACCAATGAAATTTTATCATTAATTCATGTGGATATCTGGGGGCCTTACCATACAGCGAATCATGAAGGGTCTCGCTATTTTCTCACCATAGTAGATGATTGCTTTCGTGCAACATGGATTTTCTTAATGCAGTCTAAAGGCCAGGCTTATTCTCATTTGAAGACATTTATTACTCTTTCAAAAAATCAATTCGGGAAGTCTATTAAAAGGATCCGCACTGATAATGGAAGGGAATTCTTCAGCCATGATTGCACCTCATTATTTTCATCTCATGGAATTCAACATGAAAGTTCTTGTATATACACCCCACAATAGAATGTGGTAGTTGAGCGCAAACATAGGCACCTTCTGGAAGTTGCTAGAGCCCTGAAGTTTCAAGCGGCAATTCCAGATGAATATTAGGGAGAATGTGTTATCACATCAACTTATCTTATCAACCGGATGCCTACTCGGGTATTGAATGGGAAGACACCTTTTGAAGTATTATTTGGCAAGGCACCGGAGCGGACACATCTCAGAGTCTTCGGGTGTCTATGTTATGCAGCTATAATGGGCCCTCGAGATAAACTGGATCCTCGTGCACGTCGCTGCATATTCATGGGATATCCTAACCTTCAGAAAGGATATAGAGTCATGGAGCTATCTACAAAGGAATTCTTTGTGAGTAGAGATGTTTTATTTCATGAAAATGTCTTTCCTTTCAATGAAAAAACACTCTCACATGAAGAATCTGCTACAGTAAGCATTCCCCGTCGTCCTGTGACAGATGATCCAGATCTTAATTATATACCATTATCGGTATCTACTCATAATCATTATGGCCAGATAACTCCTTCAGTAGCAGATCTGATTTCTAATGAAGATCAGGTTCCAGAAAATGTGCCAGGGAATTCACTTGCAGATTTTTCTGCTGATGAAGAAATGGAAGAAACCCTTCCTACTCCAGCTAGGGAAACATCTTCACCTCCAAGAGTAGATCCTCCACGACGTTTTGGTCGAGCTACGCGACCTCCTACTTGGACCAAAGATTATGTTTGCTCCACTCTCAACTCACTAGGTATCAAATATCCAGTCTCATCCTACGTTTCCTTCCATAATTTGTCATCAAAACATAGATGTTGCATCAGTAGATTATCAGAGGATAAGGAACCTACCAGCTATAATGAAGCATCTACTGATCCAAGATGGCAGAAGGCCATGGAAGTAGAATTACAGGCCTTGATTGACAATAAGACCTCGGATCTTGTCCCATTGCCGCCAAATTGTAAACCAATTGGCTGTAAATGGGTGTATAAGATCAAATATCGAGCTGATGGCTCTGTTGAAAGATTCAAGGCACGCTTAGTTGCCAAAGGCTTCACACAGTGGGAATGGTTCAATTATCACGAAACTTTCTCCCCAGTTGCCAAAGACGTCACCGTACGTTCATTCTTGACAGTGGCAGCTATTCGTAATTGGTCCTTACACCAGATGGACGTCCACAACGCCTTTCTTCATGGAGATTTAGATGAAGAGATTTATATGGACGTTCCTCAGGGATTACAAAGACAGGGGGAGAAGAAAGTGTGTCACCTCCGAAAATCCCTTTATGGGTTGAAACAAGCTTCCAGGCAATGGTATGACAAATTCACAAGTGCCCTCACAACAGCAGGCTTCCAACAATCCTGACATGATTATGCCTTATTCATGCGGACTAAAGGTATGACATCCATCTATTTGATGATATATGTTGATGATATTCTGATTATGGGAAACGATGAGACTGCCATAGGAGACTTTAAGAAGTATTTGCATGCAATTTTTCACATTAAAGACTTAGGAGCACCTAAGTACTTCCTTGGTATTGAAATTGCCCGTTCTGAACAAGGGATTTCGCTTAGTCAGCGAAAATTCATATTGGAGATTATTTCATAAACAGGATTGTCAGGTTGCAAGCCGACTATTATTCCAATTGAACAAAACACTAAATTGACAACCGCAAATTATGATAAGGGAATTTCTCAAGAAGATGACTCTATTTTGGAAGATCCTTCAAGCTATCAAAGACTTGTTGGAAAGCTCATATATCTGTCAATGACTAGGCCTAACATCTCTTATGCAGCGCAGACTCTTAGTCAGTTCATGCACAGTCCGAAACAATCGCATCTTAATGCTACATTTAAAGTTGTGAAATATCTGAAGAAATGTCCAGGTCTTGGAATATTCTTATCCAGAAAATGCAACATGGAGATGGCAGCATATTGTGATGCAGATTATGCAACTTGTCCCATGAGTCGAAGATCTGTCACTAGATATTGCATCAAGTTAGGAGATTCTTTACTCTCTTGGAAGACTAAAAAACAGCCCACTGTTTCTTTATCTTCAGCTGAAGCAGAATATCGAGCCATGGCCAAAACCACTTGTCAGATAGTATGGATTCGGGGTCTTCTTAAGGATCTTGGAATAAAGGTGCAAGGGGCAACAAAGCTATTTTGTGACAATGATGCAGCCTTGAAACTTGTAGCAAACCCTATAGTGCATGAAAGAACCAAGCATATAGAGGTAGACTGCCACTTTACATGAGACAAGATCTTAGAAGGAGTCATTGAAACGAGAGGAATTGGAACAACAGAACAACCTGCAGATATCTTCACCAAACCTTTGTGTCAAAGGCAGCATGCATATCTTCTAAACAAGCTAGGTGTCTTAGACATATACAAGCCACCAGCTTGAGGGGGAGTGTTGGAAGATACGCATCTTTACAAGATGTTGGATTGATTCTAATCTGATTTGTACAGATCAATTAAGATTAGATCTAGATTAGATTGATTTTTAGGATCATTCATTTCCTTGTTCATTCTCATTCTTGTATTATAACTACTGAAGATGTACATTGATTCTATTCATTGAAGAATACAGAATACACAAAAATATTCTCTCCAAATCTCGAGTTCTTCAATCTCTCCACTTTCTTTGTTTTCTTCACCTTCTTACACACATCTGCTTGTTTATTTCATGTAAATTTGATAATTTGAAAAAAGATTTTCCTAACTTTAATTGCATATATCGCTAGGAAAATAGTTCAACTGAAAATACATTCAATATCAACAAAATCCTTTAGGCATAGTTGGATGATAAAATATTTTTTATTCACTTATTTTATTTTGAAATAGGAACAGGGAAAGTTCACCAAAAAAAAAATTCAAATTGCTGGTTTTCCGCAGCCATCCCTAATCGCCAAATCTCTCTCCGCATATTAACCACTGAATTTTAATATGCTAATGCATTTTCCTGTCAAATGAATTATTTAATATGTAAATTCATCTAACTTAGAAAATCAATCCTCGCTCTTTTTGCGTAACATTTGCTATTTTTTTGGTTTTAAAATACTGTGTCATGACACCTACGTTTTAGTGAAGAGACCAAGCGGCATAGAGCAGAAAGAAAGGTTCAATCTTCCAAATTACATCTTTCCTTTTTATTTTCACACAAGATAAGTGGAAGGTTTCATTCTAAGCAACTTGTCAAATAATGACAGTCAGTTCACTCAGAATGGACATCCTTATTGCAAGAAGCACACAGTCACTTCAACATGTTTCCAGAAAACCAAATCAGATGATCGAGTTGTGGTAACGAGCAAGGACCTAGGAATTTCTAAATCCACCCTTGGCAACCAACATTTTGATTCCACTCATCTGAGCTAATCATCTGACTCTGTGACCATCGAACAAAGCCTTCACTGGTT
Source organism: Eucalyptus grandis (assembly GCF_016545825.1). NCBI lineage: Eukaryota > Viridiplantae > Streptophyta > Magnoliopsida > Myrtales > Myrtaceae > Eucalyptus > Eucalyptus grandis. The sequence goes on from NC_052612.1 coordinate 4,615,144, forward strand.
TACAATGAACTTCACCCAATTCATTCGACCAATTACCTGGCGCCATCTCAAGTCAGGACTCCATGAGCTGATCCAGGACTAGTTTCACAACAGAGGGAGCGTCGATAGTCACTGCCACCTTCACTGTCGGTTTGTCGCACCATTCCGTGTGTTCACTGAACCTTTTCGACAAAGTCGGTATAGCTGGGTGGTTAGAACAAGCATACTCAAGTGAGGGAACTTCTAGAAGCATAACATATGAGAAGGGCGATCCAACCTCCTACAGTTTAAATTAGAAACCCTACCTATCCTTGATACTTCTATTCTTTATTATTCAGCAACGACAGAAGAGGAAAATATATATGTATTCTGTCCCTTGAAGGGTACTGGAGACACAAATCTGGTTAGTCAATAATATGGGCAATAAGAAGCATAAGGCTAAGACAGGAACCAGAACACTACCAAATTCGACAAATGGTGATGCTGTTTCCGTTGGTTGCATCCTTTTCAAAATCGAAACTTCTAGGAATTACCTATTTAAGCAGATTTCAAATCCAGCACTGTGCCCTTCACAATATATTAACTAGATCCTGGACTAATATCAGACAACCTTGCCTCATGACATGATGCCCACCATCAGCAGTCGGCACTCGTAAAATATTATGTTGAATTAGTATAACAAGCGATCTGAAAGGGCCCCAATAATTGAGTTGCGGCATTCTACCTACCTTTTCTGTCCATTATATAGTATAGTGAGCCCTCTTGTTATACCAGTTGTTTGCACTCTAACCACACCTTCAGTGGAAGTTACAAGTGAAAGGTTAATAGCTGCAAGTATTGCTGTTGGAACGTGGAGGTAAACTCCTGCACAAAGATGACATGTAAGTGTTAAAAATAAATGATGAGAAGACAATAAAAACCATGTCCTGAATCAAGATGTTGCAGTAAGCATACATCTGGTGAAGTATGCTTCACGATGATAGGAAAAGTACACTTCCAAGATTCTGGAGAGGTACTGAGCAAATCTTCCATTTGATTGAACTAACTTATTTCTATCTGCATGCGTAGTGTCTCAAAACAGTTCAGATAAAAAAACCTGGTTATCCAAATCTTATTATGATGATGATCATCATCATTGTTATTATTAATAAGGGTTAATACCCTGAAAAACCCCAAACTATTACATATGTGATAAATTTACCATAAACTATTTTTTTACCACCAAAAACCTCAAATCGGTATACCTTTGACAAATTTACCCCAAACTGGTATGCTTGGGACAAATTTACCCTCGATTAGTTTCCGTTAAATTTTACCGTCAAATTATTAAGTTAAATGACACGTGATAGTTGACTGGTATACTAATTTGGGATTTTACACTCCGTTTGTCACAATTTACAATTTTTGTGATTTTTTTGTTGTATTAATCCAATTTAGCGAATGGTATATTTGTTACAAATTTACCAGTTTGGGATTTTTTGTGGTCGAATAAATTAGCTTTGGGGTAAATTTGTCATAAATGTACCAGTTTAGGATTTTTTTTTTTTTATTGTCAGTCAGAGTAAATTTGTCACAGGTGTACTAGTTTTGGGTTTCATGGTCAAAAAAATAGTTTTGGGTAAATTTGTCACAAGTTTACCAGTTTGGGGTTTTTCAGGGTATTAACCATAATAAATATGTAATTGACAATCCAAGGATTATTACACAATTTAAATCTTTTATTAAATGGATTAAGTTTATGGTTGTTGACTGGCCTGACTTTTGGTGTCACTACTGTTTAGGCAGAAAATACTTCAAACAGTAAGAAACTGAATATTTGAAATTTGTTGTACTTAATCAATGAAAATGTTGCTTCATAATCCATACAGCAAAACTATGCTGGAAAACAGTTCCGACCATTAAGTAAAATTTAACCTTTGGTTAAATCATCAGAAGAAAACCTAACAGCATAGGTTTCTCCAGAAGCAGCAGATACGATGCTTCACTTATAACTAGAATGATTAGAGAATCACTAAAAAATCACTCGCATTATCTATGCATGCTCTATGCTAAATCTCTCTTTTAAGTCCATCAAAACAAGAACACTTTTAGCAAATTTTAACACTAGCTGACTTTACCTGTTAAAACAACTTGATGGATTACATTTATTCCTCCAGCCAGAACATCAGCTCCACTGGTAAATACAATGTCTGCAGCATCTGGGTTGCCAAAAATCTGGTCAGCAGTCAAAGATGTACAAGAATGAGAAGGAGAATTAATGCTCTGGACCTGAGCCATTCAGATAACTTCAGGTTTGAATGGTCAGTCTCTCCACCCCGAAACAATAAAACAGACATTTAGAAGTTATTTCAGATAGAACCAGGTATGTCCAACCCAACAGACATCATCAATATGGTGGGACAATTGGCAAAGAACATTAGGCCATGCAGACTTCTTAGCCATGGTAAATTAGAGAAAAAGAACCTTCAGGAAAACTTCCGGCAGCTGCTCAGGTTTTACATTCCAAATTTTAGATATTCGTCTCTTGCGAGAAAAAGAAGAAATTTACAACTTACATTGGCTTCAGCTGCTGGATTCACGTTGCCATTCACAGAAAAAGCTCCCCCAAGAAGCACGATCTGCCCAATATTTTTGGAAAAGGTTGGATCTTGTTGAAGAGCCTAGATTGTACATCCATTTGACAACATATGCATAAGCCATTACCAAACAAGTATGCTACATTTTACTACCAAATGAAACAAGTACGACGAAAGATCCAAACAAGAAGGCTGACCAGTGCAATATTTGTGACATCCAGATTTTCGGGTTCTAATTTCGACTGGATAAATAGGGCCGTTGTTGTTCAGTTGAAGCCAGGGATTGTGAAATTGGGATGCAAGTGGGCTATATTGGTAGAGAAAAATACCAATTGGAATGACGAGGTGTTGAATGAAATTATGAGAGTCAATTTAAATTGAATCAAGAGGGATTAAGGTCCAATTGGGAAGAAAAATTAGCAAAATTCGTATGCCACCTCTACCCCATATTTTGGCCTACCTAAATGCTTCTAGAAGGGGCAAATTTGTCTTTGAATTGTGAGTGGATGACAGCCCATGGTGGCCCACGTGCGGATGACATAAGAGAGAGAGAGAGAGAGTGAGAGAGGAAAAGGGAAACCGGTTCCCCATTTCTTCCTCGTCGCCGCCTCTCTCCCCCGCATCTCCATCTTCTTCCCTTTCTTTGGGGTTTCTTCTTCAGCAACAACCGAAGAAGCCGAAGCAGTAGTAGCAACTTCGCCTGTCGCCGCCTCTCGCTGTCATCGTCGCACGCCCGCAAGCACCGGAGCTACTCGCGAACCCGAGCCCGTCGCCGTGCTGCCGTCCGCGCATCTCCGCCCCCTCTCCTCCTCCGGTTCGAACGAAACGGAAGCGAAACGAAGCGCAACCATCGTCGGTTGAAGGAGCTGCAGCCACGCCGGAGCTGTCGGACGCCGCCCGCTCGACCGCACGCGCCGCTCCGCCGTTCGCCTCGTCTGTCGAGCTACCACCTCTGGCCCAGCCTCTGTTTCGCCTCACGGTTGGTCTCGTTCGGCCACCTCGGGCCGCCGCCCGACCTCCTTCGGCCACCATCCGGCCTCACCGAGTCCTCTCGCCCTCCACCGGCCTTGTCTAGCTCGAATTAGCCCGGATCCGCCCTTCCAGCAGCGATCAGAGAGTGCAGAAATGGGTATGACAAAGGGGGTTTGGCCGTTTGGCCGCCTTCCCGAGCCCGATGCTCGGCCCGCTTTGAGGAAAGTCGATCCTCGCGTCGAGCCCGTCGTTTTGAGTGAGTTTTACTTACTAATGCCTTCTTAGTGCGCTAATTATACTTAAAGGTTGACTAGTGTTAATTAAGTGTAATTAGGTTGTTAGATTAGAATTGATTAGTGATTATTAGTTAATTGCTTTGTATATTAGTGATGTAAGTAGTGTAATTAGATAGAGAATTGCATGTAGTATTTATTGGATGCTTCTTGGGATTTTTCCCGTCCCTTATCGGGTGTTAATTAAGCGATTCGGGCCTAGGTGGTATTTTTAGGAATTAAATATTAATTTTCGAAATTAATTATTTAATTATTTATTTCGTAAATTCAACTGGGATGGCCAAGTGACCGGGATTTTATGCGACGACCGTGATGAAGTCCGTTTATTTAATTGGGCTTTATTTTGAGTTAAATTGAATTTTTAATATTTATTAATTAATTATTTTTCGGAAATTAAGATGGAGATGGCCGACGACCGAAATCTCGTGCCGATTCTCGTGGCACAGTTCGTTTATTTATTTGAGCTCTACATTGCATGGAATTAAATAAATTGTGATGTTTTAGGGATTTACCCTAATTTGATTTGGAATTTATTGAGATTAAATGATTGATTGGTAGATGGCCGGTCGTTAGAATTTCGCGCCGATCGTGATGCGGTCGGTTTGTGTTAATTGTATGTTTAAATTGAGAAATTGACTAATTGATGATTATGGTTAATAATTCCAAAAGTGTGGAATTGAGTGATATTGATAAAGTTGTGGTATTTAACTTGAAAATACCCGGTGTTGGCTTTTAGCACCGTAATTGGTTTGTATGACCAGTTTGAATTGATTGGATTGATTGATTGATTGAATTGAGATATGAGTTGGTTTATTATTGAATGATAAGCTTTGGCGAGCATTGGTTTATATATATGTATCAGCTTGGGCGAGCAATTATGATATACATATATATGCGGCAGCTTCTGGTGAGCTATAGTATACTATATTGACTATTGCGGCAGCTTCTGGTGAGCTAAGATCGTTTTATCAGCTTGTGCGAGCACGATCTATATATATATATCAGCTTGTGAGAGCAATGATCGTTTATCAGCTTGTGAGAGCAACGATCCATATATCGGCCAGTGCGAGCTATCATCTATGTATATATCAGCTGGCGAGCTACCATCTATATCAGCTTGTGAGAGCATTGCATCCATTTCAGCTTGTGCGAGCCGTAATTGTATTGATGGATGAATAGATGGTATGGTTTAATAGATGATATAAATTGATAGATGTGTGGATCGTATGATATCAATTGATTGACTGAATGGAAATGACCGTGAGTGGTCTTGTTGGCATATAATCGACTAAGTCGATTAGATCGATGCTTCGATCTATAATATGATTGCTTGGGTGCCTATTTGATACGTGCTAACATGCAGGTGGAATCTGAGGCCAAGGTAAGTCCTCTGTCTCATGTTGTGCATAGGCAGCCCTAAGGTGTATTAGTTTACTAATCGGGTCTTAGGGGTAGAACTTGCCGAGACGTTGTCTCGGTGGTTATTGAATAACCATTTCAGGACCTGGATGAGGAGCCTAAGGAGCATGAATCGATGAGGAGATCCATGTTGAGGAACCGAAGAGGAGTACGTGAAGGAGAACCCGAAGATGATCCAGAGTAGGATCCTGATGACGATTGTTATAGAATCAATTGGAGTAGAAACCAATCGTTTTAGTATGGCTTGTATATGAGCATAAGGGTGTTGGTTTTCAGGTTCAATTTCCTAGTCCTACTTGTATATCCCATTGCTTTATTGTCTGGGGATTTTATAATTGCTTCCGCATGTGCTATTATAAATGAAAGGGTCGACGATACATAGTCCTGGGATATCGCTTTTTAAAATCGACCAAAAAGTAAGGGATGTGTGCGTGCCTGAGGGTCGGGGAGTGACAATATTTGTGATCGGGCCCAGTGCAACCCCAGTAATTTCCCTGGGATAGAGATTTGCTTGCTCGATGAGAAAAGTGGCTGCTGACTGTTCAATTGGTTTCCCTTTTGGTAGTGGGGAGTTTCGATTGCCATGTTCATCAGCGCCATGGACAAAATCCGCAATTCGAAGCTTTGTACATTTCTTTAGGAGAAACAATGATAAAATCATAACTGATGATGTTTCTTTAGAATAAAAAATTGGCTTTTTAATCGTTTAGAAGAGTGCACGAGAATCAGCTCACAGTCAAAACGCCATCACAATTTACCAAACCCAAGTATGAGATCTACAAAGTTATGGTTCAAGAACATCACAAATATGATGTAAAGCATCCAAGAGTTCCCAGTGATTATTATTATTAAGAACCAAGAGGTAACCTTGTGGGGTTTTCTTGCTTTATGAAATAAACTTGCTATGGTGACAACAAGAGAGTCCTTGCAGCAGTGACCAACAACAAATGAGCGCTGCCCACACTAAAAAATAAAACGAGAGGACCGGCAAACATCTCCTATCCTTGGAAACCCATTCCATATGTCGCATGCACGCATGTCACAGACCAAAGACACACACCGTTGACGCCTAAATTATTATTTTTTAATTAGGTTATTTTTTTTATTTAAAAAAAGATTTATTTTATTTTATTTTATTTTGTTTGTTTCAGAAAAAACGAAAAAACAGAAAAAAGCGGAAAAGTCCTCGCATGGACCCGTAAGGCCCATTTCCGCCTCGGCCCGGCCCCGCCAGGTTGTCTCTTTCCTTGCGCCTCTGCAGCACACGCGCAGGGGGCACGACGGAGGGGAAGGGAGTGGACGGACAGCGATGGCGCACGTGAAGCAGGGGGTGGTTGGCGTCGGATGGGACGCTAGTTCAGCCGGCAAGGGTTGTGGCAGCCGCTGGTCGAGCTCTGTCGATCGGCTGCCCCTCGGCCTATAAATAGGCCTCCATTTCCATTGTCGAAAAACATGAACAAAGAGATCACGAAGAGAGAGAGAGGCCAGCCGAAGCTCGGGGTCCCCTCGAGACCCGGGAGCTCGAGTGCAGGGTTGGCCGTGGTGTGGTGAGCTCGAAGGGGTCCCCGAGAGATTTTGGGGAGCTCGAAGGGCGAACCCGAGGGAGAGAGAGGGTAACCCGGCGCCGGATCTGGCCAAATCTGACTGTCCAGGATCCACCGTCGCCGTCGTTGTTCGCTACGGTCGTCGCCTTCGTCAGTCTATCCTTGCCCTTGTTGCCGTCGCTCGTCTTCGCCGTTGCCACCATCAATCGATCTAGCATTGTCGCCGTCGCCGCCCTTGTTCGAGGAAAGGTAAAAACCCATCGCCGTCGTACCTGCTGTCCATTGCAACCCCATTTCGTCGCCGTCGCCGTCGTCGTGGTCCCCATCGTCGTTGCTGTCACCGCCGTAGCCGTCGTCGCCGCCATAGCGCTTCGGTTACCTCCCCGATGCCACGGATTCGCAAACACTAGGGTTTGAGATTTTCCGGGTCATGAAGCGGATCCGGACCCAGAAAATCAGGTAGGGTTTGCGATCCGGGGCGGCTGGAGGACGGGTCGGGTAGGGTTTCGCCGTGGAGTGGGTCATCGGGCCGGGTTGGGTGTCCCCGAATGCCCGCCACGGCGTCGTTTTGTTTAATAATTTAAAAATAAAAATAAAAAGTCGGGCCCGACTGCATTTCAGCTGGCCCGAGTCGGTTCCATTTTGTTTCATTATTTTAATATAAAATAATATTCTAATAAATAAAAAAATAAATATTTTATTTAAAAAAAAAAAAAAATGTTTTATTTTCAAAAATATTTAAAAATGTTTCATTTTCCAAAAATTCGAGAAAAATAAAAAATAATTTATTTTCCAAAAATATTGAAAAATATTAAAAAATATTTTATTTTCCGAAAAATAAAAAAATAAAAAATATTCCATATTTTCCGAAAAAATGCCAAAAATCCAAAAAAAGCCAAAAATTCATGAAAAAGCCAAAAAATTCAAAGAAAGCCAAAAAAGACTTATATTTTTCCAAAAAAAATAACAAAAATCCAAAAACAAATCCATTTTATGTCCAAAAATTAGAAAAAGACTCAAAAAATGTTTTTCCCCAAAAATGCATGGAAAATCCCTCGAACATCCAAAAACCTCGGGGTTTAAATAAGATTAGATACTGAAAGGGCATTAGTGATTAACTAGTGTAATCAAGTCCTCGATCCTAATTTCTCTAGTTGCGCAGAGCGAGTATTTCTCCCAATACTTTGCTTGGGTTTCTAATCGACCCACCCCAAACCGATTAGTGGCGACTCCATTTTAAAATTAATTTATAGGTTAAAAATTTAGACTATTAAAGTCGTGAATTGGTGGACTTGGGAGAGTCCGGGCATAACTAATTTCAGCCAAGCCATTAGCCTCCTTAGGCGCTCGTACCCGATCGCGGGCGTCGACAAAAAGAGGTCGCAACAGCTTGGCGATTCCGCTGGGGAATTTGAAGACTTAGGCCATTTTTGTCTTGTTTAAATTCTTTACCGACTTAGGTTTTTTTCTTTATGCAGGTCAAAAGCTTAGAAATTTATTTTAATTTTGCTTAAAATAGATTATCTTGTGATTATAAACTGTTGTGCATGCTTTATTGTTTTAAACACTACACATGGCACACACAACCCGGCCGCCGGACCTGGGCCGCTATAGGATTTCTAGGATGGTGTTAAGAAAAATACGACCTCGAACATGAGACTGCAATGTAGAGGTTGCCTTTCTTTTCGCCGAATTTCTTAGCCGAGGTTAGGAATGTATGCTGCTAACGCGAGACTGCGACGGACGGATATCCTTTTAATCTCAACAAACCTTCTCAGTTAGAAATCGAGCCGCACGTCCCATGCACATGTCTTTGTGCTTGCCATTTTTCTTTAAAAGTAAAGTAATTTCTTTACTTTTACTCAGTCTTTTTATTTGGCCCATGTCAATTTAGGATAAGCTTTTCAAGTCCCAGTCTATATGCGATGGGGAAAGACGATATTCAGTTCATTCCTACTCCCAAGGCGGAGCTCTTCGATGGTGGGGTCAATTAGATCAGTTTGCCCAATAACGTGTGAAGGCCAAAGTCGGTCACCTCCTATCGTTGATTCAAATCACCGTTCGCCCTGAAGTCATACAAGCCATGCCACATTTATGGTGCCCGAAGACGGTTACTTTTATGTTTGGTAGGTTTGAGCTAACCCCAACCCTAGAAGAATACAGCATCATCACTAGAATGCCTCTTGAGAAAAAGCTCGTCAAACCATCAACAGGCATCATCCCGCTGCGTGGGTTAGCGCGGCTTTTAAGAACTGAAGTCCATACTATGATACAAATTCTTGAAGATAACCATAATACCTGCCCACTAGAATTTATGAATGCATGTTTCCAAAATCAGCCTATGACCCAAAAAAGTGAGATTTTCCACCTGGCATTTTTCGAGCTCATCATCTTCCCCCATCAAAGAAATGACATAAGTCCTAAGATGGCATGGATAGTTGATCAAATCTTGAGAGGGGGAAATTATGTCAACATGATTTTAACTGAAACATTATTGTCCTTTAATCGTTTTAAAGACAACACGAAAAAAATCATGCAAGCCTCTCCTGAAATTTTACAAGTTTGGTTCTTTTCTCACCTAAGCGAATTTCGAGACTTCATGCGATCGTCTGAAACTAATGCTTTCGAAAACCCATTACAAAAATTTATGGTTTTAGGATCATACATTCCCAATCAAAGTTGTTTAAATTGGGTAAACTTCCTAAGAGACCCAGCTCCTGAGGCATTCCAATGGTGTGCTGGTTGGTTCCATAAAAAGAGAGCTCACTTCGCTTACAAGCACTATCTCCCAATTCCGTTGCTCGGCCTCACCGGCGCCGTTCTCTATCACCCTTATCGGGTGGCACGGCAATATGGAGCCCTTCAAGAGATCCCATCACCTTTCAAGAGGATGATCTCTTCAGTTCTTTTCAACACAAGCCGTGACTACGCATTCGAAATTTCTACCGCTCAGGAAACCTAGGACAAGTGCCATTGCAAAAGGATCGTGGTACCTGAAGGGCTTGAGGGAGAAGAAAAAGCCCATCACACCTCCATGTCTTACATCCACAACTATCGTATCTCGACAAAATGGAAGCCATCAGTCCCTCACTCAATCAGCAAGAGCAACCAGCACGAGCAAGCAGAGCTCATGGAGAGGGATTTGGGAATGGACTGGATACACACCTCAGAGCTGGTCCAAGAAAGCAAGCATTTGCGCAAGCGCAAGACTCCTCGTTGCATATAAATTGACAATCATGTGCCCCTTAGTGTTAATAGTGTGAAAGTTTTGTCCCATTGTTTATGGACTTTTGTTTAATATCTAGTATTTCATTCTGTCATTTCAATTTCAAGTTTTAGATGTTAGGAGTTGGCAGTCTACAAATCCTCTTTTGATAAATAAAAAAGCAGTTAGACCATTGCCATGGGTCAATCTTTGTTTACTTTCGTGCTCATTCATTGTTTTCGCAACGAGCAAGTAATTATGAATCGCCGGCCACCAATAGCTCGTGAATGGCCTCATGCACTAGGGCCCGATCAGAATGATGTACAAAATCGTCTCAATAACATTGAAGATGGTGTAGGACATACATCCATTGTCCTTCAACAACTCTCAAGACAAATGAAATCCACTCAAAATAAGCCCAACTCTATAGTTACCTCAAACACCGTCATGACACCTGCAAATTTGCCAGAAAATAGCCAGTACCATAGACAGTTTGAAATGATCGTGAAAAAGTTAAGCCAGCTGCAAGAGCAGAATCCCATGGACCTGTCCAATTATGCCAACATTGAGATTCTTGAAGAGCTCAAAACACCTGAATACGAAAGATATGATGATACCTCCCGCCTAGAGACCTACTTGCAGGCCTACCTGGTCCGAAGGATGATTCAATCGTACCAATCGAGCTTAACCGACCCTGCCTTGCGATGGTACATTGTCAGGAAGATTAGTCCATTTAAAACCTGGAGGGAACTAATTCATTTTTTTCACCAAGAATATGATATTGACATCAACTCTGACATAGCCTTGCCCTATGAAGAACTGATGATCGCGGAGCATGAGGAACCGTTAGTTGCTGAGATAGGAAAGAAACGTGTCAATGAGCCTTGCATAATGAGTGGGCAGTTGAGTAGCATCCTACTACTGAAAAGTTTCCCACTAGGAAAGGCAAGGAGCCTTTGTACGAGATCAAAGACGCAGAGCTTGTTCAAGACCAGGGCAAGATTGGACAACTCTCCAAGCTTACTCCAAGAGCTAGGGTCCAAAGAATACCAACTCCTATCAACCTAGAAAGTGAATCAGACAGTGAAACTCTAATGTCTCTCACTTCCCTTGACAGAATCGAGCTGGCAAAACGAAGGGCCTTACTTAAAAGGTCTGGACTAGAAGCCAAGAAAAGAAAGCCTAAGCAGATCAATGTAGCATCCGCTGACGAGCCATCACCCCAAAGTTTCGAGCATTCCCAAGAATATAGCTTCGAAGGCTACCATCCCCTAGAATACAATCCCAAGGACTTCCAGCGTTATTTCGACAATGAAAATGACGATTCATTATATAATTGTTTCCTATTCTCATCCGGGGATGAAGGCCCGTCAGAAGAGGAAGCATACGTATTTATCCGCTATGATCCTAACGAAGTACTAAGCTCATCCTCTGACCATGAGGATAGCTTCAATACTTCATCCTCATTCGGAAATTTTAACCCAAAAGAAAGCAATGGGGTAATTTCGGTAGAGTCCAACTTCCCTGAAACAGAAAAATTCACCACTACAACAAATATGCAGTGGGAAAACCAGTGGCCTAACCAAGATACATCAAGCCCGTCTTGCGCTCATAGGATTATGACCCCTAGAGAGATATAAATACCTAATCTCCGTAAGTATAATGGTACAACTTGTCCCGTGGCTCATTTGCAATATATCCATGCTGAAATTAGTCGGTACTATAGCCCGATGTCATTCGCAACTCAGGCCTTTCAAGAAAGTCTTACGGGGTCTGCATTATAATGGTTCATCACAGCAGATATCTACCTCATGAGAGATTGGAATGAGCCATCTTCTACATTCCTGCTTCAGTATCAAAGCCAGATTGGGACTGAAGTGCCTTGTCAAAACTTGGTTCACTTCAGAAGAAGACCAATGAAGGATTTTCGAGCGTATGCAAGGAGGTGGGAGGCTTTTATGATGCAAACGTACCCTCAACTGGCTAAAGAAGAAATGATAAAGCTGTTCATAGGGGCTTTACCTCGCAAGCATCGTTATTGGTTGCATGGGTTACACTTTTGTAACTTCAATGAAGTGATCATGTCATGCGAATACTTCAAGTCTACTGGAGGCGAGGAACTCAGAGTCGCTTGATTTCGGAACCTACACTATCAAAGCACTACTTTACACAGGAGTTTTCATGGGCTTTACTTGTTTTTATAATTTCATGTTTCTTATCTTGTCTAGTGTGCTACTATTGTATTTTCTATTCCAAGTACTCTATTGTACAGTTCTAATAAAATATTTTGAGAGCATGAGGCGGTATCCCAAACCAACCCGATGATGCTATCCAACCATGAAAAAATTATCATCTAAGAAGAATACTGAGGGCTAGGCTTCCTCATGCTTTTTCTCCCCCAAAGACGTATTTTGAAAATAAAAAATATTTCATCACACAAAAGCTTTTATCAAAACAAGATGATAAATTTAAGCACGTTTGTCTTTCTAACCCTCTCACTTTATGTTTCAGAACATCATCCCCTTTGATTTAGTGTGACAAAATGTATTTGAAACTAGCACATCGTGTGAACAAACCAAATTCAAAAGCACCCTTCCAAGAAAGCGGGGGCAAACAGAAAGGATCATCACGTTTCAAAATGGTAAGTCCTATTCCCTGAACATAATGTCGAAAATGACATCCTCTCTCTTCCATCTACAAGAGACGAAGGATGGGACGTAATAGGCACAGGCTTATTATCAAACTTGAAGCATGCATAGCATGATAGCTCAAGGCAGGATGTCGCGAGTTCATTGATGGGACTTCTAGCTTCAACGAGCCAAGAAGCACAAAGAAGAAATTTCTTCTCTTCCTTTAAAGTGATTACTGTCAACATGGAGAAAATCTAGACAGTCAAAGCGATCTATAGCCCCACACCCTGGACAATGACTTTGGAATCTAGAAACTTCACTCTAGACGCATATTCTTCCAAGGAGTAATTGCCATCAGAAAGCTTGAGATTTTTTATCTTAGATTCCATAGAAGCTTGAGGTACATGACTTTTTCCCAATGATGCTATAGTTAAAGACAGAAGGAGAAATTCTATAGAAGGAAGGCGTTGAAGATGAATCAACGACCAACAATCATGCATACATGGTCACAAAGGAGGAAGGCCAATTGAAGGAAATATTGAACTATGCCAAGACGAAGAGGCTGTCATCAATATGTAGAAATCCTTAGGAATCAACAAATACAAACTCTAGGGAAGGGTAATTTGGTATCGTTTCCAATACTCCCACTATATGAACCCGCTTTTGACGTATTTCCCCTATTTGACAGGGAGCATCACAACTCAAGAACCAAACTCAATGGTTAGGTTTGGCAAATCAATATTGGCCAAGCTAGTACGTGGAAATGACCCATATCAAATTCATCTGGCTTCGTGTAAAAATACATGTCATCCAAGAGCCAATTCAGAGAATAATTGACCTAACGAAGCAAGGGACATAGGATTTCATGTCCCCCTCCCACTTCAGGTTCACCCAATCATCTGCAAACTAGTGAAGGGTAAAGTTGTATCGCTTTCGACTCTTGAAAGAGTTCATGACTAACACATTCCCTCTTATTTGTTGTAGGATCACCTGACTGTCAAAAGCAAGAATAACGAATCAATGAGAAGCATGTCTTGTTTGTTGTAGGATTACCTGACTGTCAAAAACAAAGATAACAAATCAATGAGAGGCATGACAAACTCTCCCAAGCAAAATGGCGTCTCAAGTATTGCCAAAGCAAATAACGAGAGATCCTTCAGCCTCAATTCACCTTTAATTTTGGCCCCGTTGATTGATCCATTTTCATCTTCTCTTCGCAGGGCAAAAACAGAGATGCCCGATCGATCCCCAACCCCGGCTGATCCTTTATGTGTCATATCCCTAATCAATAGCGATAACTATCGACACCCATTTGCGAATAATCCTTTTGATGTTCAAAATTTAACATATTTGGAAATACCATTATGTTAACTCCTAAAGTTGTCAATAGGGTCTTTTTTGAGTCAAAACCATTCACTTGTTTTGAAGAGTTCAAACTCCATCATATTCAAAATGTTGCATGTCATTTCCAGATGAATTCTGCATGATGATTTTGTCTGTCTAAGTCACTGATTCCACTGAGGATTATTAGAATAGACAGCTAAGTGAAGAATACAAGATTGATTGAGCATGCTGGATGAGGCGCGTCAGAATGATGACAGGCAAGCTATATCCTACACACAGTCCCCCCATCTATACACTTGTGAGATGAGTGCAGAAGATTCAATGGCTGCAGGGTAAATAGTTCTCTCGCGAATGGTACGATGACCAAAGCAGTGAGAGGCATTCCATCACTCATTTTGAGCCCCATACACTGAAAAATTTCTGCCATACTCCCGTCAAAGAACCACCCCACACTAGGGCAAGTCGAAAGCAAGTCAGCATCACAAGGTGAGAAAAGGGATAGAAATTTTCTTGCTTGCACTTGCATCAATCTTTGAGTGTTTTTATTGCATATGAACACTCGCGTTAATTTAAGTGCCCTAGAGTCGTGAAGAGCAATTCTTTCTTTACACACTTGTATCCATTGTACGACATGATTGAGTCTGTAAATTCACCCTCACATGGAGGCAAAGTAGAAGTTGCTGCCACTCAAGCAGTATAATCAGAAGCTCCAGCAAAAGATGAATACCCCATAGTCTAACAAAGGCATTTGCTTGAACTTGTCAAGATCAATTCCTCAAGCAACAAGAACAAAAAACTGGGGCATAAAAAAGCAGTGTACCTGGTAAAAGCAAGGTCAATGCCCATAAATGAAGAACTGGAATAAAAAATAGAGGCATGAAAATCAGTGTGCCTGGTAAAAGCAATGCCAATGCCCCCTAGTAAAAAATACAGCCAAGAAAAAGTTGTTGTCGTGGTCCATAAAACCTCCATCTGACAAGAAAGACTAATGACAAATGCCAAGACAGTCACCAACTCTCACCCTCTTACATGTGAGCCAAGTCTACGTTACATTCCCATTGTAAAAGTCTCTTCAGACTAGGGGCACTTTAATTAACGTAGGATTTCATATGTGTATAAGTATCGCTCGAAGAAGTACGAGCAAGATTACTTTATCTCTTTTCGCAGGGCTCTTGACTTGTAAACCCGGAGATGATCATGCAACATTTTCGTCCATTGGCTTCGACCTTGATGGTCCCCTCTGATGAGCCGCTGACCAAGAATTCACCATAGTTTCAACAAAGACCTCTCACATTGGTAAAGTCGTACCGTTTGCGAGAATACTCGAACCCCTACTGACACGATGACAGTGAGATAGTGTGGTCCTTATAAATCCTGCATTAATGGTCAGGATAGACTTTTCCATGAGAGTGAGCGAAAAGTCCCTTCAGACTGAAAGTCCCTCATCTGGCATGCTCAAGACATCTACATTCTAAATGAAGATTGTCTTTCAAAATCTCCCCCAGTGGAAATCAAAGGATGCAAAACTAACAAAATTATCATGCATGAATCCTATTTAAACTCGTGAATTTACAGCATATACAATCATGTGTGCATATTGTGCAAATAACAGACATACTCTTAAAGATTAGAGATATTGCCAGGTAAGCATATCTCTATCCCCATTTGTCTTAAGGTACCTATCACTGTCCAGGTACTCTCTTATTGACACTCAACCTATTTGAGTCGTCCTTTGAGTTTGAATACCTACTGTTGTCTAGGTATCCCCATTGTCTTTGAGTACCGACCACCGTTCGGATACTCCATTTTCCTGACACTCAACCTGTTCGAGTTGTCCCCAGAGTATTGATACTTGTGATTAACCAAGTATCTCTTGGAATACCTACTGCTGTCTAGGTATCTCCATATCGTCAAGTACCCACCGTTGTCCAGGTACTTCCTTTTCATGACACTCAACCTACCCGAGTTGTCCCCAAATAATATAGCAGTTGTTCAAGCATTCCATTGCTTTGCTTGGCACCGCCGTCCAGGTATGCATTCTAGCACTTGGATCAGCCTGAGTGGTCCCAGATCATATCATTAAATACTTGTGTTCATCCAAGTGTTCCAGTACTTTGTACACCTGTGGCTATCCAGGTGTTCCACCCCTTTAAGTGCCTGCGGCAATCCAAGTAAGTCTCATACCACATTCAAGTTTATAATACCAGGAGGTGAGAGACCTTCATGAATATCCAAGGTATGTCCTCGATATTCCCAATTACCAGGAGGTGAGAGACCTTCACGAATATTCCAGGTACGTCTTCGATATTCCCCCTTACCATGATGTGAAAGACCTTCATGAATATGCGAGGCACGTCCTCAATATTCTCAATTACCAGGAGGTGAGAGATCTTCATGAATATCTCAGGTACGCCCTTGATATTCCCATTACCAGGAGGTGAGAGACCTTCACGAATATGCGGGGCATGCCCTCGATATTCCCATTACCAGGGGGTGAGAGACCTTCACGAATATCTCAAATACGCCCTCGATATTCCCATTACCAGGAGGTGAGAGACCTTCACGAATATGCGAGGCACGCCCTCGATATTCCCATTACTAGGAGGTGAGAGATCTTCATGAATATTTCAAGTACGCCCTCGATATTCCCATTACCAAGAGGTGAGAAACTTTCACGAATATGCGGGGCACGCCCTCGATATTCCCATTACTAGGAGGTGAGAGACCTTCACGAATATCTCAGGTACGCCCTCGATATTCCCAATTACCAGAAGGTGAGAGACCTTCACGAATATCTCAGGTACGCCCTCGATATTCCCAATTACCAGGAGGTGAGAGACCTTCACGAATATCTCAAGTACGCCCTCGATATTCCCATTTACCAAGAGGTGAGAGACTTTCATGAATATGCGAGGCACGTCCTCTATATTTCCAATTACCAGGAGGCGAGAGACCTCCATGAATATCCAAGGTACGTCCTTGATATTCCAACTACCAGGAAGTGAGAGACCTTCACGAATATCCCAAGTACGCCCTCGATATTTCCAATTGCCAGGAGGTGGGACACCTTCACAAATATCCAAGGTATGTTCTCAATGTTTCCAATTATCAAGTACCCCTTCGATACTTGTGAATGTCCAAATATCCCCCAAGAGTTCATACTTGTGATTATCCAAGTACCCCTTCAATGCCTATGGTAAGCTAAATACCCATTTTGATGCCTGCAAAGGCCCAAATATCCTTCAGGTTAGTACTTGTGAATATCCAGGTACTCTTTGATATGCTTGTAAATGTCCAAGTATCTTCCAGAATCGATACCCTGAGAAAGGTCGGCGTATCCTTCGGGAAAATTCGGGTACCAGCTGTTGTTTTTGACAGAGGTCAGACACCCCCATAAAATAGATGCCCTGAGAAAGGTCGACACATCTCCCGAGAAAATTCGGGTACCAACTGGTGTCCTCGATACAAATCAGACACCCACAAATGAGACGCCCTGAGAAAGGTTGGTGCATCTCCCGTCAAGGTGACCGAAGAAAGGTTCAGGTCCCAGACAAATCATTGATTGTTTTAACAGGCGACCGAAAAATGGTTCGGGTCCGAGACAAACCACTGATTGCTCCAATAGGTGACTGAAGAATAGTTCGGCTCTTGGAGGAGCAAGTTCCCGTCAAGGCGACCGAAGAAAGGTTCAGGTCCTAGACAAACCACTAATTGTTTTAACAGGCGACTGAAGAATGGTTAGGTGTATCAAAAAACATTCTTTTCGCTTGGCAAAGTCAAGATCATTTTGCAATCCACCTTATCAGATTTTCACTTTTAAAAAACCTTCACTGCATCAACCATTTTTTGGGGAACGCACGCGCCCGCCATAATGCCTCCTTGGTTCTGGACGAAGCCATCCTTATGTGCTTTTTTTTTTCTTATACTAGCGGCGACAGATTCATTAGTAAACAGGAGCTGCTATCATTCACCCGCCTAATAGAAGAAATGGAGAATGCCTTGATGAGATAAAAAAAAATATGGAAAGATTGTGTCCTGAAGAAGCAATTTCCCGTCACGGCGACCGAAGAATGGTTCGGGTCCGAGACAAACCACTAATTGCTCCAACAGGCGACCGAAGAATGGTTCGGGTCCTGGAGGAGCAATTTCCCGTCAAGGCGACCGAAGAAAGGTTCGGGTCTTAGACAAATCATTGATTGTTTTAATAGGCGACCGAAGAATGGTTCGGGTCCTGGAGAAGCAATGGTTCGGGTCCTGGAGAAGCAATTTCCCGTCACGGCGACCGAAGAATGGTTCGGGTCCGAGACAAACCACTAATATCTCCAACAAGCCACCGAAGAATGGTTCAGGTCCTGGAGAAGCAATCTCCCGTCAAGGCGATCGAAGAAAGGTTCGAGTCCTAGACAAACCATTTATTGTTTTAACAAGTGACCGAAAAATGGTTCGGGTCCCTGGAGAAGCAATTTCCCGTCATGGCGATCGAAGAATGGTTTGGTCCGAGACAAACCACCGATTGCTCAAACAGCGGCGAAGAATGGTTCGGGTCCCTGAAGGAGCAATTTCCCATCAAGGCGACCGAAGAAAGGTTCGGGTCCTAGACAAATCATTGATTGTTTTAACAAGCGACCGAAGAATGGTTCAAGCCTTGGAAAAGCAACCTCCTCATATCACTAGGTAAGATGACACCTTGATACTTGCAAAACTCGGGGTTCACACCCTATCTCACTCACTCCCGGTAAGTAACTACAGGTATCTTCTTATCTGTCTTAGTATATGTAAAGCTATATTGCTCTTTTTTTTTCATAGAATAATAGGTTTCAAATAAAATAAAATATAATATGCTACGCATGCACGGGTAAAATTTAGGCATTAGTTTGTCTTTGAATGCAACCTCTACGAATTCACCTTCAAAGAGGGGTAGCTGTTGACGCCTAAATTATTTATTTTAATTAGGTTATTTTATTTTATTTTATTTAAAAAAGGATTTTATTTTATTTTATTTTGTCTGTTTCAGAAAAAACGAAAAAACAAAAAAAAGCGGAAAAGTCCTCGCATGGGCCCGTAAAGCCCATTTCCACCTTGGCCCGGCCCCGCCAGGTCGTCTCCTTCCTTGTGCCTCTGCAACGCACGCGCAGGGGGCGCAACGGAGGGGAAGGGAGTGGACGGACAGCGATGGCGCACGTGAAGCAGGGGGGTGGTTGGTGTCGGATGGGACGCCGGTTCGGCCAGCGAGGGCTGTGGCAGCCATCGGTCGAGCTTCGTCGACCGGCTACCCCTCAACCTATAAAATAGGCCTCCATTTCCATCGTCGAAAAACACGAACAGAGAGATCATGGAGAGAGAGAGAGAGAGAGGCTAGCCGAAGCTCAGGGTCCCCTGAGAGACTTCGGGGAGCTCGAGTGCAGGGTTGGCCGTGGTGTGGTGAGCTCGGAGGGTCCTCGAGAGACTTCGGGGAGCTCGAAGGGCGAGCCCGAGGGAGAGAGAGGGTAACCCGGCGCCGAATCTGGCTAGATCTGACTGTGACATCCAGATTTTCGGGTTCTAATTTCGACTGGATAAATAGGGCCGTTGTTGTTCAGTTGAAGCCAGGGATTGTGAAATTGGGATACAAGTGGGCTATATTGGTAGGGAAAAATACTAATTGGAATGACGAGGTGTTGAATGAAATTATGAGAGTCAATTTAAATTGAATCAAGAGGGATTAAGGTCCAATTGGGAAGAAAAATTAACAAAATTCGTATGCCACCTCTACCCCATATTTTGGCCTACCTAAATGCTTCTAGAAGGGGCAAATTTGTCTTTGAATTGTGAGTGGATGACAGCCCATGGTGGCCCACGTGCGGATGACATAAGAGAGAGAGAGAGAGAGAGAATGAGAGAGGAAAAAGGGGAAACCGGTTCCCCATTTCTTCCTCGTCGCTGCCTCTCCCCGCATCTCCATCTTCTTCCCTTTTCTTTGGGGTTTCTTCTTCAAAGCAACAACCGAAGAAGCCGGCGATAGCAGCAGCTTCGCTGTCGCCGCCTCTCGCCGTCGTCGTGGCACGCCTGCAAGCACCGGAGCTGCTCGCGCACCTGAGCCCGCCGCCGTGCTGCCGTCCGCGCATCTCCGCCCCCTCTCCTCCCTCTGGTTCCGAACGAAACAAGCGTAATGCAACAGCCGAGAGAAGAAAACCGGGCTGCCGTCGCTACTCGCCCCACTCGCGTGCTCCGCCGCTCGCCGGTTGCCTCCGTGCGCCTTGGTCGCTCTCTCGCCCGCCTTGCCGGCCCCAGCCGCTGTCCGGCCCCTGTTCCGCCTCTGTTCAGCTTCGTTTTGGCCATCACAGGCCATGGTTCGGCCTCCTCCGGCCACCATCCGGCCTCACCGGAGTCCTCTCGCCCTCCACCGGCCTTGTCTAGCTCGAATCAGCCCCGGATCCGCCCCTTCCAGCAGCGATCAGAGGGTTGCAGAAAATGGGTATCGCAGAGGGTTTTAGCCCGTTTTGGCCGCCTTCCCGAGCCCGGATGCTCGGCCCGCTTTGGGGAAAGTCGATCCTCGCGTCGAGCCCGTCGTTTTGAGTGAGTTTTACTCACTAATGCCTTCTTAGTGCGCTAATTATACTTAAAGGTTGATTAGTGTTAATTAAGTGTAATTAGGTTGTTATATTAGAATTGATTAGTGATTATTAGTTAATTGCTTTGTATATTAGTTGTGTGATTAGTGTAATTAGATAGAGAATTGCATGTAGTATTTATTGGATGCTTCTTGGGATTTTTCCGTCCCTTATCGGGTGTTAATTAAGCGATTCGGGCCTAGGTGGTATTTTTAGGAATTAAATATTAATTTTCGAAATTAATTATTTAATTATTTATTTCCGGAAATTCAATTGAGTTGGCTAGTGACCGGGATTTTATGCTGATGATCGTGGTGCAGACCGTTTATTTAATTGAGCTTTATATTGTACTAAATTGAATTTATTGTATTTATTAATTTTAATTTTCGAAATTAATAAATTATTTATTTATTTTTCGGAAATTAAGATTTTGATGGCCGACGACCAAAATCTCGTGGTGATCGTCGTGGCGCAGTCCGTTTATTCATTTGAGCTCCACGTTGTATGGAATTGAATAAATTGTTATATTTTAGGGATTTACCCTAAATTGATTGAAATTGATTGAGATTGAATTGGCCAAGTATGTTATTCAGCATTTATAATGCTTTGTTGAGTTGATTTAATTATTTGATTGAGAAATTGTTGGGTATTGGTTATCACCTGAATGGAAATACGTGGGCTCGGTGAATCGGAATATCACCTGGAGAATGCACGTGTATTCAATGGTTGATTATGTCATCTTGGCGAAGAAGTTGCCTTAGAGAATGCTCGTAAAAATGTGATAAGTGATCATGCCTGTGTGGCGATAGTTGATCATGCCTGTGTGGCGATAAGTGATCATGCCTGTGTGGCGATGAGTGATCATGCCTGTGTGGCGTAGATTGTGCCTACGTGGCCGTATTTCTGTGTATCGATTATCGAAAGTGGTCGAGTGAGACCGTAAAGCCATTGAGTATCGAAAGTGGTCGAGTGGTGGACTGTGTCTTCCACCTTTGCTTAAGATGTGATATGAGGATCGTAGTTCGTAATTGATGATTGAGATGGAATAATCGAATTGACCCAGAATGGTCCGTCTGACATGTAATCGACGAGGTCGATTGATCATTGTTTTGATTTGATGTTGTGAATTGATTGACTGAATGGAAATGACCGTGAGTGGTCTTGTTGGCGTGTAATCGACTAAGTCGATTGATCGATGATTTGATCTGAGTGTGATTTGATGTGATTCATTGCCTTGATTTGATGTTGTGAAATGATCGATTGAATGAAAGTGACCGTGAGTGGTCTTGTTGACATGTAATCGACTAAGTCGATTAGATCGATGCTTCGATCTGTGATGTGATTGCTTGTGTGCCTATTTAATCTGTGCTAATATGCAGGTGGAATCTGAGGCTAAGGTAAGTCCTTTGACTCATGTTGTGCATAGGCAGCCCTAAGGTGTATTAGTTTACTAATCGGGTCTTAGGAGGTAGAACTTGCTGAGACGTGGTCTCAATGGTTATTGAATAACCATTTCAGGACCTGGATGAGGAGCCTAAGGAGCATGAATCTGACGAGGAGTACGTGGAGGAGGACCCCGAGTATGACATCGAGTACGACCCGGATGAGGACCGAAATCCTATCCCGTCTTGTCGACCTTGTTTGCATATAAAAAGTTGTAGTTGTGAATTTTCAGTGAGAAAATGTATGGCCCGCTTTTCTATCCCATTGCTTTATTATCTCAGGGATTTATAATCGCTTCCGCATGTCTTTATAAAGAATGAAAGGGTCGGCGATACATAGTCCTGGGATATCGCATTTTTAAAATCGACCAAGAGTAAGGGATGTGTGCGTGCCTGAGGGTCGGGGCGTGACACTGACTGTCCGGGATCCACCATCGCCGTCGTTGTTCGCCGCGGTCGTCGCCGTTGCCACCTTCGATCGATCTAGCATTGTCGCCGTCGCGCCCTTGTTTGAGGAAAGGTAAAAACCCGTCGCCGTCCATTGCAACCCCATTCTGTTGCCGTCGCCGTCGTCGTGGTCCCCATCGTTCGTTGCTGTCACCGCCGTAGCTGTCGTCGCCGCCATAGCGCTTCAGTTTCCTCCCCGACGCCGCGGATTTGCAAACCCTAGGGTTTGCGATTTTCCGGGTCGCGAAGTGGATCCGGACTTGGAAAATCGGGTAGGGTTTGCGATTCGGGGGTGGCTAGAGGACGAGTCGGGTGCCGGAGAGCCGGGTCGGGTAGTGTTTCGCTATGGAGCGGGTCGTTGGGCGAGGCCAGTGTCCCCGAACGCTCGACCACGGCGTCGTTTTTGTTTAATAATTTGTTTTAAAAAAAAAAAAAGTCGGGCCCGCTTAGCGGGCCCGTCGCTCAACGTTCAGTTGGCCCGGGTCGGACCCAACTCGCGGATCCGACCGGGTCGGTTTCATTTTGTTTCATTATTTTAATATAAAATAATATTCTAATAAATAAAAAAATATTTTATTTAAAAAAATCAAAAAATGTTTTATTTAAAAAAATTTAAAAAAATTTAAAAAAAATGTTTTATTTAAAAAAAAAAAATCGAGAAAAATAAAAAATAATTTATTTTCCAAAAATATTGAAAATATTAAAAATATTTTATTTTCCGAAAAATAAAAATAAAAATAAAAATATTCCATATTTTTGAAAAAAAGCCAAAAATCCAAAAAGCCGAAAATTCATGAGAAAGCCAAAAAAAAATTAGAAAAAGCCAAAAAGACTTATATTTTTCCAAAAAATACCAAAAATAAAAAAAAAAATCCCTTTTGTCCAAAAAATTAGAAAAGACTCAAAAATGTTTTTCCCCCAAAAATGCATGGAAAATCCCTCGAACATTCAAAAAACCTCAGGGTTTAAATAAGATTAGGTTCCGAAGGGCATTAGTGATTAACTAGTGTAATCAAGTCCCCGATCCTAATTTCTCAGTTTGCGCAGGAGCGAGTATTTCTCCCGATACTTCGCTTAGGTTTCTAATCGACCCACCCCAAATTGATTAGTGGCGACTCCGTTTTAAAATTAATTTACAGATTGAAAATTTAGACTATTAAAGTCGTGAATTTGTGGACTTGGGACAATCCGGGATAACTAATTTCAGCCAAGCCATTAGCCTCCTTAGGCGCTTGTACCCGATCGCAGGCGCCGAAAAAAAGAAGTCGCGACACACACAGTAACCGAAAATGCATACAAAATCGAGGGTCCCTCACATGTGCTAGTGTCGACCCTACTCCTACCACTACCTGGTTATATGTACAGATTGGGATCCTATCAGCCACTCGACCATGTTCATCCCTTCACACCAACCGCAAATGCATCTCAACCACTCAATCAATTTGTCAAGGCGACGAGTCACCATTTCAAGAGCCGAGCCTAAGTGATCAATAGTAACCCCTGAATCCTATAACGGCAATGTACGAAAGCGTGCAATTAGCAAATTACATACGGTAATTGTCACTTGGGACCCTTCAGCCACAGGGATGTCGGTCCGTCCTGCAACCTCCAGCTCCACCACCATAAAAAAAGAAGAGAAAATAAGGTCAAAACGTTTGTGACCCCACAGAAAATTCACAGTACAATCGATTCAGTCCTTCAGCCAACACCAGAAAAAGTGAGCATACGAAATCCCGAAAGCCTCCTGCAATAAACTGTCACGCACCACCTAAGTGAAACATACAGATGCAAGGCGTCTCTGGTGGCCAGGGTCGTGTGGACCTTCCCGTGTATGGTGGTGAGGCCGATCACCTCCAGCTGTGGCGACCGCAGCGCGATGAAGATCGCCATGACGTCGTCTGAAAGACGTCGAACCCATTTACGACGGTCAGAATCGAGGCACACTCATGATGCAAAATCGGGTGATTCAATGGAAAAATCAAAGCTTTTCGGGATGTAGGACAGAAATTCTACATACCGATGCCAGGGTCGGTGTCGATGATGATCTTCTTCTTCGTCGCGGCCATAGCCCGCGCCGAGACGCCGGAGACTAGTGACAGTGTGCGTGGGTGCCTTGCTGAGATTGAAGAGAGCAGTAGTAGCAGAAACGGATCACAAAGTGATGATCTTTGATGGCAAGATGACTCGGCCGGATCAAAGTGATGGCTGGCAGGGAAGGAGGGTCCCCGCGATGAACTGGATGTTAGCCGATCCACGTGCAAAACGGGAAGCCCATTTTAATCTCTGGAGCAACCATTAATTGAGGATCCTGTTCATCGAGAAATCATTCAAGAATTCTCATAAACAAAAAGATAGAGACGGACGAGCACAGAACGCGGAGGAGAAAAACTAGAGAATAGAGAGAGGGGGAGAGATATTATGATAATGTATGTAATTATTTATGTTGCATAAAATGGTAAAATAACTACATTATCCTTGTCATTAGAATATGAGTAATATTGGAGTAATGGTTTGTGGAAATTTGTAGATTAAATTCTCCTGTATATATTACATATCATTCATTCTCGTCACGCTAAAATCCATGCCACCGCAGAAACAACAACAGCCCTGGATCCTCTTATCATTCCCGATGCGGCCGGTCCTCTGGGTCACCTTTGAGTATGACAGGCCAATGAAAATGAAAGTTCAGTTCATGCTTCAAGTGCCACAAGATGACATTAACTCATCAGTCATCGATGTTCTGTGTTAAAAAGAGGTGGGATATATGATCAAATGTGTTGGACGAGAGGGGGTCATAGCATGAGAATGCACCATTACCATGCAAGTTTCGTAAGGTAGTGCAGTTTATGTATCACCTGCCGTCATGCCAATATTTCTTACATGAATGAGGTTTACTGTTATCCAGTCACTTGTATTTTATATCAAATTAGCCGTCCGATGGTGGTTTCAGCAATTTAATCATTTAAAGCGTCCTCCATAGGCGATGACTGATAAATCTTTGGCGGCTAGAGTTTCGGAATGTTTCTCTTAGAAATATGTAAATGTTTTGAACATTTTAAGAAAATAAAGATGAAAAAAGGCCAGATTGGAGTTTCGTGACTCTCTGGGTAACTCTATTTTGGACTCACATGACTATATTCTACATCTGGCTTGCTAAGCTACACAAATATTAAAGCTTGCAAGAAAATGACTGGGTGAAAATGTTATCAGCTAGCCGGCAAGGAGAAACGGAGGAAACTGACTTGTTTTTGCCAAACAACTGCAGCTTCCAAAAGCTAGTCCCCATCTCTTATATAGGTTGGATGTGCTTCTCTTATCCGTAAGTGGGTAGGACAAGGACATTAATGATTCCTGAAATTTTATACGTCATGTAATGTTGACAATTAGAATTTTGTCACAGCAGCGCTCTTGCATAGTTTTAAGTAATTGGAATATATTTTCTACCAATAAAAATTTCAATGATGAATTGCATTTCATGTTCTGACGTAAAAGTAATATCGTCACTTCACTCATAAAGCTGAGTTTAGTGGCATTTCGGTTATAAGTATTAATCAATTTCTCGATTTAAAGGGTATTTTGTCATTTTCCTAGTTTATGGGCATCTCCTCTTTGAAAATGTTTGAGAAGGGCCATTAATCAATTCATAGTCATTTTAATGTTTGAAAATGTTTTAGTAGAGTGAAGAGGTATACGGGATTATGTTTAATCTATGCATAGGCACATTTCTAAATTCGAATTTCTAGTTTGGAGAATATAGCGACCTCTTGTATCTTATTGGGATCCTAACTCGTTTAGAACAGGTTACTGGCCACGTTAGCATAACGATGATTTAATTTTTTTAAAAAGGGAAAAACAATTGTGATAGGTAGAGTTTGGAAGAGTTTGTACTTAGTGTAAATGTTATCCAGGTCTACCGAGCAATCTTCTTAAATCACTCCAAGGTTTGCTTGTTCTCATTTCATTAATTAGCAATGAAGAAATTTGATGATAGAGGATCTGAAATTACTTCTGTAGAAACTGGAAGAATCACAAAAAGAAAAAAAAAAAACGGATATCAAAATCCTTGCTTTTAATTGGTATGGAGAATTTACCTCATCCTTTCTTTCTTTATTTAACATGATCCTAAATGAAGGTTTGAGAAAAAAATGACGTTGGTTAATATTTTTGCACGATTCTTTTCTTATGGCTCTCGCAATCTAAGAATCTTTTATATTTAAATCTGAAATCTACGAAAGAAAAAACCAACCAGAAATGTCCTTTTCAATTTGCCATCCATCGTTTTTTGGAGCTTAAAAACCCACTTGATTTCAAATCTTGCTAGGAAAATTGTAAATGCTATTAAGGACTATCGAATAAGCCATCAATTTAGGCATTCTGAGTTCATTTTCCTGTTCTGGTGGTAGAATAATTGAATAAAGAGTCAAACAGTTGTGGATCAATTATTGGACACCAACGTGACTTACGAATCACGTAATTTCGTGCAAATTAAGAATATTGCTTGGGGAACATGGAGAAAAAGAGGAAAAAAAAGAAAAGAAAAGAAGAGACAGGACATAAATGGGTCTAAGTTGAAGAAGAAAAGGAAAAAAGAAAAAGTAGATGAAGATAGACCAAGTTAAAGAAAAAGAGTCGGGCTAATGATCATAGCATTGCTTTTTTTTGGATGGCTAAATTTCGACACAACGTGACAAAGGATAGGGATAATGTCCAGTTTATGAATTTTGGTTCAATGAGTAATTTAGTTTTTGAACTTTCTCTCAATGTGCAATATGGTCCATGAATTTTTAATTTATTCAATGTAGTCCATGAACTTTTGGTACATATTTAATACAGTTCCTGAGTTATATTCAATATAGTCATTTTATTAATTTAAGACCAAAAATTACATCGAACATTTTCATACAATTTAGGAATTATATTGAATATATACCAAAATTTTAAGAATTATATTAAATAAATTATAAGTTGAGGGGACACATTATATATTGGGCCAAAAAGTCTTAAAATGATTGCATTTTCGGTCCTTTCTAAGTTACTTGCATGTTCATCCATTCTACAAATGAATGTAAACAAAGTATCTCATCCATTAAATGACAAGAGAAAAATATCTCATGCATGAATGAAACTTCAATATCCATGATAATGATACCACATCTAATACAACACTTACTATTATTAATAAATGAGAATATATCTAACAAGTCATATGAGTGTGCTTGTATAGGATTCGTACGTCATCTTTCGTATCAAAAAAATAAAATCCTCTCAAACCAACTCAAAATTGAGAACCTGATGGGCCAAACTTATAATTATGTATGGTTTACGTTCAAAGGGAGGTAATCATGCTACTTGTCTCCTCATCCTTGTAAGTGTAAAAGACTTGAAGAATATGATGCTTCAAACTTCTTGTTATATATAGGTTAGTCTCTTTAATATATCCCATAATTTTACATCAATTTAAGATAGATCAACAATGTTAAAATGCTCAATAGTTTTACAAAATACCATATTAACATTAAAATTGAGAATACAGATGTTGCGATGATTCCTTGCTTGTTTGTTAAAAGACAATGTTAATTGAAAAATCCAAAGTGGTAAAAGAATCGATTCATTATGGACGATGTTTATTACTTTGTGTCAAGTTAATATTTTATCATCTAATCAATTCTTTATCAATTCTACTACATAGCCACTCATTCCATGAATAAATGCAAGCAAGGTATTTCATATATTAAATGGCAGACTCATACATGTATGATGCTTATTGATTTGTGTCAAGTTGACGTTTTATCATTGAACTGGTCCTTTCTCAATTATTTGCACGTTCATCTATTTCGTAAATGAATGTAAGTAAGGTATCTCATGCATGAATGAAACTTCAATATTTCCTATTATAACAAGTTGTTTAAAAGGATATCTCATTCTTCCATCAAATATTCTACTTCTAACACAACACTAGATATTATTGATGAATAAGAATATATCCAATAACTCATATAAGTGTGCTTGTATAGGATAGGTACATTTAAAATTGACACTTTAACAGGCAAAACTTATAATTATGTATTGTTTACATTAAACGGTGTAACCATGCTAGTTGTCTCTCTTCATCCTTGAGAGTAAAAAACACTTGACAAATAAGATGCTTCAAATTTATTGTTATACATAGGTTAGTCTCTTCTATATATTCAATAATTTTACATCAATCCAAGATAAATCAACCTAGTTAAAGAACTCAGTGGTTTTGGAAAATACCATGTAAACATATCAAAATTAACAAAATCATGTAACACCCAACAAACTAGTCAAACGTTGCACCTTTGGTTAAGATACGATGAAGTCATATTTAGATTTTAATGTTTCTCACTAGGAAGAGTCAAAAGATTGTAGTCTCCATGTTATTGGTGGAGTCTTATACAATATAATATAATTAATACACATGCATGAGGTGATTCGTATGCATCTATAATAGTATATTGTGTCGAAAATCGAAAATCCATGTCATGGGACAAAACCATATATATATATGTGTGTGTGTGCGCGCGCGCGAGCACTGAAGCATGGATCGGTATTATATAATAAGATTAGTCAATAGGAATAATTCCTCGTTTACACAACCACATAAAAACCAAATAGATTGGAATCAAAAAGCACAAGGATCAAGTTAACAGAAATTAAATTTTGTATATCAAATTGTTGACACATAAATTATGGTGACCCATGTAGTCATTCATTAATTACATAGGAAATTTATTACCCCTAAACAAAAATAATTTTCATCAAATTGAGGGGTTAGGAGCATTTGCATTGATAGCAATACAGTTTATAATTTAAAAAAAAAATTAATTATTATTTTTTTTTGGTGACCCAGGGAACCCGTGCACTGTACCAACACGAACAGTTCGAAAAGCCGGGGTAACAGGGGGTAAACCCTGGGGGCAACATGTGCTAGCCACCACACACGTGCCACCGGGTAAGTCACCCTGCGACGCCTGGAAATCGAACTCCTCCCCTTGCGTTAGGAGGAGAAGCTCGCCGCCAGCAGCGCCACCTAGGTGGGTGGTAAAAAATAATAATTATTATTGATTATTATTAACATTGAAAAAAAAAAGATGGAGCGGGACCGGGCCAAGACTCGGCTTGCTCGGCCCCTTCTTTCATTCCTTTTTCTGCTTAGGCCCGGCCTCTTCCTTCTTTCTCTTGTTTTAAATGGCAGATAGGGTGTGTAACTGGACCGGGTATACCCGGTTCCCAAATCGGCCCATCTAGAAAATAGGGTCAGGAATCGGTTCCAGTTGAAATAGGTTCGGGAACCGGTTCCCCAAATTTGGAATCGGTTTAAACCGGTCCAAGAACAGGTTCCGAGTGATTACCCACCCGGAAACCAATTCTTGGACCGGTTTTGGAACCGGTTCCCGAACAGGTTTTGTAAGTAGAGGTCCAAAACCCCAATTTCTATTCTTACTCTCACAATCATACAACGTTTTTCCTCTTGGCTCTCTCAAACACACATAGCACTCCTCCTTTGTCATTCCTCTTCCTCACTTGATTCCCTCCCTCACCGGCTCCCTCTCGCACCGTCCGATGGACAGATGGTGTTCGTCACCGCCAAATTCTTGTGTATCACATGAATTGGCTGGCCTAATTTTTCTTTTGTAAGAGGAGTTGTGCCTTTATAAATGAGTAGCTTCATGTAGTAGTTATGGGAATAAGACTAATATTAGACCCATGTTTGTTGCTAATTCTTTGTTTTATGATTTTATTTATTATAATAAGCCTAGTGGATCCTTAATTTTTTGTTTAGTCAAAAAGTTCATGTATTTATTTATTACAAATGCTTAATGTTTCAATACAAAATATGAAGATTATGTTATTTTCTCGCATATTAATTTAAAATTCGAAGTCGTATAGGATTTCGAGAGATTGCAAAACAGGTTCTAGTGGAAACAGGGTTGACCCTGGAACCGAATCGGAAAAATAGAGTGGGTTGGGTACAGGGTTCAATATAAACAGGGTCGAGTATAGGGTTAAGAAAAGAGGAATCGGTTATAACAGGGTCAGATACAGGGTCTAGGTCTAGACCTTACCCACCCTAGACCTAATCACCCCTAATGCCAGAGGTTAGGGTCTGGCTAATATGGGTCGGTCCTATCTGTTTTGTTTACTTCTTTCGTTGGGCTGGGTTGGTTTGATTCCTAGGTTAGGGTTTATTTATTTATTTATTTATTTGGACTAGGCTTTGTTACTGCGGTTTTCTTTTTTTCCCGGGTGGGCTTATTTTTTGAGCTGGACTGAGCTTGAATGTCAGGCCCAGTTCAGCTGAGGGCCTAGGGTCTGTTCGGGCCTGGACAAGATCCGGAGATCCAACTCGAGTCCATATTTTTGGATTAAAATTTGAATTTAATTTTTTTTATAAAATATTTACAAATTCTGAAAAAATTATTTTTTCTAAAAATTAGGAAAAAGCTTAAAAATTATCTTTTGAGTAGTTTTCTCTTAAAAAGTGTAAAAATCCTTGATAAAAAATTGAGCTTAAAATTGAACAAGCTCTTAGGGCATTATAATAGGATTTGAATGTTTTTAGAGATGAATGCTTGGTTGCTATTTAAGCGTTTCTATTTCGAATATCACTTGATTGCACACTTTTGATATGTCGATTGTGGTTTCCCTTTAACCTAGTTAGGAATGGAAATTTTCCTATTTCTTAACATTACATTCTTATTTTTCCTTGCAATTTATTTAATGCTTCCTTAGTTGTTAATTGTTATTTTAATAATTGGCCCGATTGCCTCAAATGTTAGCATATAGGTTTAAAAATCAATTTAAACGGCATGATGAATAAGTTTAGGTATTGAAATGGCACTAGTTGATTTATCAGTATTATTAAGTCATCGGCCTTAAATTCTCTAGTTGTATAGGAAAAGAAGTATACTCTCCCCAATTTTATGAGCTTGAGAGAGCTCATAAAATATCCTAACGTCACAAGAGGTTTGAGCATGAGAGAGCTCATGCCTAATCAGGAACCATAGATCCACCTTTTAAACAATATCTCTAAACTTATATGTCTTCCTAGCATAGTCTAATAGGCGCTTCCTACCTTGAAATTTGGAACCGCCCACCAAGAACCAGTTCTGAAAAATTGAAATTGGAAATTGCTCGTTGATTTTGTCGATCCATTTGGAAACTAGGGTCGTGCATGATAACTATTATGTTCTAGAAATAGTTTCTAGAACAGAAATAGATTTTTCTATTTCTATTTCTAGAAGAGTTTCTAAGCAAAAATAACCGTTTGATAACGATACAAAATTTCTACTCTAAAAATAAAAATTTGTTTGATAATGACACAAAATTTCTTCCTTTCGGACGACGGCGAACCGGCGGATGGCGGTCACGGACGGCAGCGATGGCGGACTGATGGATGGTAGTGACGGACGGCCATGGCGCAGTTTGGAATAGAAAAATGGAATAAGTTTATCAAACGGATTTCTATTCCAACAGGTTCGGAATAGAAAAATTGTTTTTAGAATAGAAATTACTAGTTGTCATGCACCCCCTAGACTACCAGTGTAGTTCGATTCTTTGGTGGATCCATGAAATTTATCCGACTAAGCTTCACGTACTCAGTGCATTGTTCTTTAGCAAGCCAAAGTAAAGCAAAAAACAAAGAACTTCCATATTCGTAATTATAAGATTAGTAAAAAGATTAGGCTTATATTGAAAGTTAAGAGTTGATGACCGTGAGTCGATGGACGTTAAACTTAAGAGTCGAGGTCATGAGTAATAGATAGAGAGGTGATTCAGATAAGGTAAGAGTGAGACAAGATAAGATGAGACGAGAGGAGCATTCAACAATGGGTGTTGAACTTTAGATTAGGGATTTTAAGGTCTTCATTTTTCTTAATATTTTTTTGGGTTGAAAATTTTTCTTAAAAATTAAATATATCTTATATATATTGCTAGTTCGATTCAAGTAGACGGTTCCATATTTGGAACCGGATTGGTCCCTAACCCTTTGCATTATTTGTGTATAAAAGGGTTAATCCATTTAAACTCTTATAATCATGTGTCCTTTTCATGTCATGTCAATGAGCTGTGTCAAAAATTGGTTGTCTAACAAAGCAGTGCTACAAACATTTGCCTGACTCTGTCTTTGACTTGTTCATGTCGTTTTATTTTCCTTTTTTCCTTTAACTTAGACCCATTAATATCCGAACTAGAACTGAACCGGATCAGCTAGTTTTTAGGAGCATTGGTTCAATTTCCAATTTTATAAAATTGGAATCAATGATGGGTGGTCCAATTCCCAGTTTTGGGTGGGAAGCGGACTGCCCGAACTAGACCGATTTTTTGTAGAGAAATCAAAAACTGGATTTCATACGCGATATATTTGCTCGTCACGACAGCCAGGGTGGTCTCCTGTGCAAGGACACTGACTTGCAAACGCGCCCGCGTGTGCAAACTCCGCCTTCACAGCCTTAAAAAAAAAAAAAAAAAAATCCTCCTTTACACTTTTTTTTTATTCATATCCCCCTTTTTCCTTAATTAATATTTTTTGTCCTTTTTTTCTAAAAAGGAACCCACAAAAAGAATAAACCTCACTTCCCCCCTCAACCCCCCTCTCGCGGTCTCTCCCATGTCCGCCCTTAAAACCCTCCCCACTTCTTCTCTCCTCCTCCGTTGGGTCACATGTTAATTCCTGCGACTCCGAAATATCTCTTCCTCTCCCACAAATCAACTGCAGATCTCTTAGATTTCTTCGCGCTCTCTCTGTCTCTAGAAAAATTTCTTTTGAAACATCAGGTTCTAGTGAGATCGGTTCTAGGGATTCCAGTGGCTGCGCCGCGTTTGTGTGTGTGCGTGCTCGTGTGGATATGAAGATACAGCGCAACATGTGCGCAGCAGCGCAGGTGACCGTCCTCTGCTGCGCCGACAAGGCGGCCTTGTGCTAGTCCCCATCATCTCCACCCTCTCCGTCTCCCCCTTGGCTGGTGGTTCGCTTCCATCATCTTCTTCACCTTTGCATTCACGGCTTCCATTGGATCACCTCGAAATCAGATTAGATTGGGAACCGATCACCCCTATCATTTTTGTTCTTGTTCTTTACCCTTTTTTCTTCCGGTCCGATGGAAGGTTCTTTAACTTAAAAGAAATTATGTGATTGGTGATTCACACTTTCTTTTTAAAAGAAATTGGCAGAAATTTGTGAGTCACGTTGTTGTCCTATAATTGATTGATGCAACAACTCTTGCCTCTTTGTTCACAATTTATTGATTAGATTTTCTGTTGGCGAGCTCCTTTACATTTGTCAATTATTCTACCGACAGTATAGAAAATGAACTTATAATATAATTGAAGTAATAAATTATTCGATTTATTCAAAACCGTCTGCTATTTACCTTGCAAAATTTGAAATCAAGTTAGTGTTATAAGCATAAAAAAACGATGGAAAATTATATAAGACATTCTCGTATGTTTTTGTAGATTTCAGATATTCAATGTGATTTTTTTTTTCGAGAGTCCTAAGGAAATAAACACACAAAAACATTAAACAATGCCATTTTCTTCCCCAAATTTTCATTTGAGATCATGTTAAATTAAGAAAGAAAGGATGATGTAAATTTTTTGTACCCGTTAAAAGCAGAGATTTCATTATCGCTTTCTTTCTTTTTTTCTTCTTATCATTTTCTGAGTTTTTATGGAAGTTAATTATAAAACTGTTATTTATAACTATAATTCCGTGCATGAAAATTCTGTTTAAAGAAACCGAACCAAAAAATAATGTTTACTCTTTATATGGATTCTCCTAAATCCTACAAATTGCAACTTGATGTCCCACATTATTTGGAGTAAATCCTTATTTTGCTAAATTTGTCACAAACCCATGCTAAATCATTTAAGAGTCCATGTAGAATTGGTGATCTATTGAAAATCGCCAAAAGTAAATCATGCAAATAAGACAGTAATTGTGTAATGTCTGAAATTACCAAAAATAGAATGACTGTAAAAAAAAAAAAAAGAGATATGCTGGAAAAAGATACCATAAGTGTTGTAATTTTTGTACAATAATCATTTAAATGCCATATTTTGTTTTGATCAATCAAGTGATGCGTTAATTAAAAATTGTTCACTTGAGTGCCTCCAAAAATAAATATTTGGTGATTCATCTTATGTGCCTTTTTGTAATAAAATTTAAAGTCTAATGGGGTTTTCTTCCCAAAAAGAATTAAGCCTAGTGGCCACAGTTTCCTTATGGCATCAGAAAGTTTCCTTACGGGATCGGGAAAGTGGGGCGTTCGATCCCCACTTCTGGGAATGGGATCTATGGGGTCATTATGTTTTAAGGGTGGGCCCCTTGTGGGCCATCACCCAGCTCCTCTAAGGAGCTCATCATTGTACTCCCATAAAAAGTATATTAAAAGAAAATAGATTCCTATTTCTTAAAATAATATGACCTTTATATCATAAAAATCTAAATGTCAGCACTACCTTACAACAATTAGAAAATGATCATTAGTATCGTTATCCATCTTGCCGACGGCAAGATAAGCAAATTCTACCCATAGAGTAGCTGGGGACTAGCTTTTGGAAGGCTAGTTGTTTGGCAAATCTCCCAGTCATTTCCTTGCAGGCTATGGATTTTGTATCGCGTAGCAAGCCAGATGGAGCAATGGTCATGCAAGCCCAAAGAGGGTTTACCAAGGGAAAGTCACGAAACTCCAATCAGTTCTTTTTTCACCAGTAATTTTCGAAAAAATACACCCCGTTTACATATTTCTAATTGAAACCCTTCGAAACTCTACCTGCCAAAGATTTACCCATCTCGCCCGTGGAGGACCCTTCAAATGATTACATTACTGGCACCACCAGATTGTTGTCGAAGGATAGCTAATTTGATATAAGATGCAAGGGACTGGATAACAGCAAGCCTCTTTCACGTAAGGAAATGTTTATATCACAGTAGCTGATACATGAATTGCACCACCTTACGGATTATAAGAATATAATCATGGTGGATTGCAAATTTTCATCCTCATAAGTGTGAAAACAAGTGCGACGTGGCAAGTACAAGCATGAATGTTATCTCGATTTCGACTTTAATTTGTAATATTTTCAACATCAATTATGTAACTCTGTGGTAAATTAGTTTTTTTCTGGTAACCTTAGCTTTGTCATGGTGAATTGAGAAACTTTGTTGAGGGTCATGAGAATATAATCGGGTAAGTTCCTGATAAAGGAAGCTTTAACATTGCACCCTTAAGAGGAATTAATTAACTGGTTGTATAATAAAAATCAATGAATCTAGTTGTTGATAAAAACCAGATACTTAGAAAGGAAATGAGAGTGAAGCTAGGCTTTTTGGTAACAACCGATAGATATTAGTAATGATTGAAATTACACCAGTTAAAATCAAATTAGAGGAGCTGTGTTTCCCCTATTCAATCATCTTCCTCTTAATTGCCTTTGTCATATCTATTATGATCATTTATTCTATCTTATTCTGACCTGACACCGCTTCTCTGCTTCGCTTCGATATCTCGATGCAATCTTCCCCGGTTGAGCAATATTCGTGGCATTCTCGCAGTCATTTATTAATTTATTAGCATAGGGATTACATGGAAGCATAAATCATAGATATGAAATTAAACATAATACTAAATCTTGTAATAATTATTCTATAGCTATTGAACTATAGCTTCCATCACAGAGTACAATGATTATTTACATCATATTATACATAAACATACACGAAATATTAAATAATTGAACCGATAGTGTCGTACTGAATAGCAATTCTGTTAGTTGTTTAGGCTTGCGATTCAGAAGCGAGACCAATTGGTCCATTCCCCCAGGCGTTCATAATGCATGCCCCATTCAGGTATATATAGACAGCCAAAATGAGCCATCACTAGCCAAACAAAGGTTAGAAGCTCCCCACCTTTGCTTAGCACCTGCGCATGTGCCTCTCCCTTTATATGACTTGCTGCATATGATAACATCTCAACCCACACTCCGCTTATCACCTTCCACTTCATATCCCCAAGCCTTTCCATCTCTTGGGCCAAATTTCCAGCTTCGAAGTTTCTTGACAATCTCCTACACAGCCCCTCCACATCCCTGGTCGCGCCATTGGCATGGGGCCGTAGCTGGTTCAATAAATAATTTCTCTCTCTCCTATTTTTTTCTTCTCTTTCTTTTCTTCTTCTTTTTTTCTTTGGTCGGTGACTGGCCAAAGAGGGCCAGCGATGCCAACGACCGGCTATCAAGGGCCCTGGCGACCTCGTCGGAGCGTTGCTGGCCCTTGGTGAGCTCGAGCTTGCCCAAATCCGATGAGGCCGAGCCTCAACGGTAGCGGGCGAGGCCGCTAACCCTCGTCGGCCGGTCGCCAGCCATGGCCGAGGTTGGCGACCAGCCAAAAGAAGAAAAAAAGAAAATAAAAATATTAAAAAATTATACAAGTTTACCAAACGAGTTTCTATTCTTTTTCTATTCCAAGAACAAAAGTTTTGTGCAGTTACCAAATACGTTTTTCTGTTCAAAAATTGTACCCAGAACAGAAATAGTTTTTTTTTTTTTTTTTTTGTTCCCTGGAACAATTTTTGAATAGAACGTTACCAAAGCACCCTAAGTAATTGAGAAAGGACTGATTCAACAATAAATATCGACTCGACGCAAAGCAATAAACATCATCCATGCACGAGTCTACCATTCAATGCAAGAGATACCTTGCTTGCATTTATTCATGGAACATATGGATGTGTAGTAGAATTGATAAAGGACCGATTCGACAATAAAACATCAACCCAGCACAAAGCAATAAGCATTGTCCATAAATGAGATACTTTTCTTCTAACATTTAATGCAAGAGATACTTTACTTATGCTTATCGCTTGCTTATGTTTATTTGCAAAATAAATTGATTCTTTTACTACTTTGGATTTTTACAGATATTGTTTTCTGACAAACAAACAAGGAATCACTGTAACATGTTTTTATAGGTTCCTCACTATTTATCCTATACTTTTTTTTTTTTTTTGTAACTGAAATTATAGCAGAGGGGAATGACAAGATTCCAACCAAGCAAAAATATGATATTTAGCTCTAGTTTAGATTTGTGGAACAAATGAAACATTCGTGCGGCATGTCATACTCATCCTATACATTTTGTTATGACTAAAATTATTGTAAAGAGGAATGATAAGATTGTCCATTTCAAAGTTGTAGAGCAAATAGAATCTCCGAGCCTCGTCATACTCATCCAATACATTTTGTTGTAACTGAATAGTGAAGAGGAATGATAAGATTGTCCATTTCAGATTTGTGGGACAAATGGAACATCCGAGCCTTTGTCATACTGAACCTCTCTCTTCAGATCTTTCTCATTGTGTGTGTACCCCTTAGAAAGAAAACAGATAGTGACTGCATCAGTTTCCTTTTGTTGTTGGCCTATTTGATAATTGATTGGGTAGTTACATTTGTGATTTGGATCATCTCTCCCATCCCAAAAAATTTATCTACTCGTGCAACTGAAGTAGATGGAGCACTTCAGGCATTATGAGTCTTATTGTCTTGTTACATTTTAGTGGTTTTGATAACATCACTGCCTTCTCTCTCTAGAACAGTTTGTTTTGGCAGCACCTACTTAGTCTGATCTTCCAAGTTGGTGCTGTCATCTATGTCTTTGTGCATATATTTCTCTATGACAAGTCATTGGCACTCTCAAAGATGCTGATGTTTCGTGCCACAATCATAAAAAAAATGCGAAGAGGCACTCATAAACGTTGAACATCGTAATAAGACAGTATTGCACTATGAAATTACTAGACATGTCACATGCACTACTCACATTTTAAGCCTTTTTATTGTTCTTGTGGGCATGACTAAACCATATCCAAAAGCAAATGTGCTGATGAATGAATGGTAGTGCTTTGCTTGGAAAGGAAAAGGCACATGAAATATGTGCAAACGTGTATATACATACTTGTATCAAAATCTTTTTATGATACTACTTTGACAATAATTCGCTAGGGTCCGATTAAAATGATCGGTCATGCATATATGCTTATACACGAGCTTTACCCAGGTATTTGCTTTTGGTGTCAGTTTAGCAAATGTTTTAATTCTTATGTACATATTGTTTGTGTATATATAGTTTCTCTTTTGCAATTTCTATATACAATTAGATTCTATATACAATCAGATGAAAACAGTTACTCCATGATCGCACTTATTGTGGTAGTAATGCTTTAAAATAACTTTTCTTATATATAGATTTTCTTTTAAAATAACTACGCAAAAATGAGGCTGAATATTTCATAAAAAAAGAGGCTGAATATTTCATTAAAAAAAAAAAAAAAAGAGGCTTCCCTAAATTTGAGTTATAAGAAGAAAACGAAAAATTAAACTGAATAATAAAAGAAAAAAATCTCTCTCGCACTGATGAACAAAAGTGTTCATCAGTGCCCTTCGAGCATTTATATAGGGCCACTTAATTTGGAATAATTTACTAATCAAAAGAGTAACTACTCATGAAACTACAAAATTACTTTAATTAATTGATTAACAATTACATTTGAAGCGTCTATTGCAAAAAAATCCTATTATAATAGGCTGACAAGTTTTACATTTAGTTATTTTTTTTAAAGTATATTATCATAGCTAAATTTACACTCGTGTTAAAGAAAATCTAAACTTGAAATTTAGAATATCCTTTCTCCTTCATCTCTTTCCTTTGCCTAACAAAGAAAAAAAAGAAAATAATCCTTCAATCTACAGATGGGACATGCTTCTCTTCTTCCCCTTCCCCTACTTGCGAACTTGATTTGTTTCGTCCAGTGAAGAAAGTATATTCTCTAAAGAAAAGTTTCGGTTTTCCAAGCACACATTCCATGAGATAAGGTCTGAACCGACTAGAGACACAAAGATATGATATAACGTGCATTTTTTCCCAAATTATTTTCGGACAATAACCGCTCCTTTGGGCAAATCATCTAGAATCTGTTTGTTTCTGTTTGTTTTGAGAAAAATGAATAATATGAAAAAAAGAGAGGTGGGATATATGATCAATTGTGTTGGACGAGAGGGTGTCGTAGTGTGACAATGCGCCACTACCATGCGTGTTCCGTAAGGTAGTGCAATTTATGTATCACCTGCTGTCATGCCAATATGTCCTGCATGAAAGAGGTTTACTGTTATCCAGTCACTTGTATCTTATATCAAATTAGCCGTCTGTTGACAAAAATGTGGGGGTTGCAGCAATTTAATCATTTAAAGCGTCCTCCACAGGCAGTGACGGATAAATCTTTGGCAGCTAGAGTTTTGAAGTGTTTCTATATGAAATAAGTCAATGCTTTGAACATTTTGAAAAATTAAAGGTGAAAAAAGGCCAGATTGGAGTTTCGTGACTCTCTCTTGATAACTCTATTTGGACTTGCATGACTATTTCTGCATCTGGCTTGCCACACTACACAAATACTATAGCTGGCAAGAAAACGACTGGGTGAAAATTTCATCAGCTAGCCTAGCCTGCAAGGAGAAATGGAGGGAATTGACTTTGTATTTCCCAAGCAACCAGCCTTCCGAAATATGGTCCCTAGCTCTTATAATAGGTAGGACATGCATCTCTTCCCGTCAGTAAGAGGAATACACAGGCCGTCACTGCATTTTTTTTTAATAAAGCAATCGAATTTTCTACAAAAAAACATTTTAATGATGAATTGCATTTCGTGTTTCTGACATATAAATAACATCGTTCAGGGGCATTTTGGTTAAATACGAGAGGGCAAATTAATCAATTTATTGATTCAAGGGCTGTTTTGGTCATTTTCCTAAGTTTATGGGCAGTTCTTTTATGAAAATTGATTGATAGGATTTGTGAGAGTCTGTACGAAGCTTAAACATTATTCAGCCTAGGTTAGGATTTTCAGTAATGAAATCTGTTGATATGGGCATCAATCTCATAATATTAAAGTCGGATTGAATTGCAAAGAAAATTGCACGCATACCATTTCTACATGTAGTACTCGCTCTGGATAGACAATTTCTTTTTTCCTTATTTTTCCTTCCCCGTTCAGTGACTTTAAACAGAATTTTCATTCACGTAACCCAGCTGCTAAGGGTGGTTTTAGAATTACTTCCATAAAAACTCCAAAAAGTGACGAGGAACAAAGAAAGAAAGCGACATTGAAATCTCTGCTTTTCACAGGTATGAAGAATTTACTTCATCCTTTGTTTCGTTTATCTAAAATGATCTCAAGTTAAGGTACGGGGAAGAAAATGACTTTTCTTAATATCATAAAAAAATTCAAATTATATTAATTGTGACATAATATCTCAATTTTTTTTTTGTATCACAAAAAATCCTAAACTTGTCTACTGTAATGTAAATACGGTCAACTTTGTTTTTGTCACAAAAAAAACTATAAGTTATACATGTGAAACATATATATCATCTATTTTAATTTCATCCGGTGTATATCTATCACACTTGTATAAGTTCGAAGTTTTTTATGACAAAACCAAAGTTTGGAGTAATTGTTACACTGGACAAGTTTAGAATTTTATTGACACAAAAAGAAGTTCGGGATATTTGTGTCACAGTTTGGCATAATTTGAGGTTTTTTGTGGTATTAACCTTCATATTTTTGTATGTTCATTCTCTTGCGACTCTTGCAATTTAAGAATTTTTAATATTAAACATATGATATCTACAAAAACATACTAGAACGTCGCCAATATTCCATCATCTTTCGAAGCTTGAAACGCGTACTCGATTTCAGATTTTGGAGCGGAAATGGTAAATGCTGTGAAGTACAGTTGAATAAGCTATTAATTTAAATGTTCTATAATTTTATTTTCTATGATCGGTGAATTTCGAATAAAGAGCCAAGGGGATAGTACCCCAATCACGTAATTTTCATAAATATTTAACGTGACTCACGAATCACGTAATTTCGTGCAAGTTAAGGATACTGCCTGGGGACCGTGAAAGAAAAAGAGGAAAAGAAAGAACATAAATGGGTCTAAGTTAAAAGGAAAAGACGGAAAAGACAAAAAGTAAGTGGGTCCAAATTAAAGAAAAAGAGTCCGGTCAGGGTCGAAGCATCACCCCGTGGGGTCGCTAATTTTTACACAACTCGGTAACATGACGTGAAAAGGAAGCATGATTGTGATTGAGTTTTGACGATTAATGTTTTTATACATAAATTATAACTCGTCCTTTACTAATTGACCTTTTAGTCTAATTATGACATGTTTAGAAACGATTAGTTAAATATTATAGGTTGACGTGATATGATTAGATACATTTAGACACACTACTGCACATTTAAACATCCTTTTATTAGGGTTTATCTCTTAAAAGTACCGTGTTACGCAACTCATTTCACAAAAGTGTCGTGTTTGGCTTTGAAAGACATAACACGATCAATAAACGAGTCGAATATGTATGAATGATGCAGACTAGCTAATATAAAAAGTATATTCCTAAGAGTTACGCAGTGAAATGATGTTGAATGTGTAGAAGAGTTCGAAGCAAATGGTCATACAAAAGAAATTCACAAGCGGATGAAATAAATTTGAAAACTAGACTTGATGGAGAAGATATTTAGCAAGCCCAATGCAACCCCATGAACTTCCTGGGGAAAAAGGTTTGCTTGCTCAACGAGAAAAGTGGCTGCTAACTGTTCTTTTGGTTTTCCTAATATGGAGGATAACCTACTTATCCTATATTCACTCTCATTTGACTCGTTAAATAGAATCTATTCATAAAAACTATGAAGTGTCTGGTTAGATGTGGTATCGTCAAACATTTCCCAAAGTTACTCATGGATAATGAAGTTTCGTAGTTCAAAATTCAGGTAGTTATGTATCAAAGTGCAAGTATGTCGCGACCCGGATCTCGCCGCCCCTCGAAAAGTATCCAAGGATGGGAAAGGTCGGGTTTAGGGGTACTTGATCTCAAGATCGCGAGCTCTCCCAAGCTCGTACCACGCGTGATGGGAGAATTACCAAAAAAGTCCTAAACCTATTGCAATTGTGCCAATTCAGTCCTAAACTTTTTTTTTTTTGGCCAATTTAGTCCTAAACCTTTTATAATTGTGCAAATTCAGTCCTTCCGGCCAAAATTGGCCGGCCGGAGCCTGACATGGACGCCGGCCGGAGACAAGCTGGCGGCGAACAATTTTTTAATAATTTTTTAATAATTTTTTAAATAGTTTTTCGAATTTTTTAATTTTTTCGAATTTTTTATTTTTTTTCGAATTTTTTAATTTTTTTCGATTTTTTTTTCGATTTTTTTTTTTTTTTACCTACTTCTTCTTCCTCCGGCCGGCGGCGAGG
Source organism: Eucalyptus grandis (assembly GCF_016545825.1). Taxonomy (NCBI): domain Eukaryota; kingdom Viridiplantae; phylum Streptophyta; class Magnoliopsida; order Myrtales; family Myrtaceae; genus Eucalyptus; species Eucalyptus grandis. Next base: position 4,657,922 of record NC_052612.1, read on the forward strand.
GCCGGCGAGCCGACCTCGCCGGCCACCGGGCGAGGCTCGCCCCCGCCGCCACCGGCGGCGAGCCTCGCCGGCGACGGGCGAGGCCGCCGTCGCCCGGCCAAGGTGAGGCTCGGCCTCGCCCGGCCATGGCGAGGTCGAGCCTCGCCGATCCGGCGACGGCGGCCTCGCATTCGCCGGGCGAGGCTCGACCTCGCCATGGCCGGGCGAGGCCGAGCCTCACCTTGGCCGGGCGACGGCGGCCTCGCCGTCGCCGGGCGAGGCTCGCCGCCGGTGGCAGCGGGGCAAGCCTCGCCCAGCGACGGCAAGGCCGCCGTCGCCCAGCCCATGGCGAGGTCGGGCCTCGCCAGATCTGGCGACGGCGGCCTCGCCGTCGCTAGGCGAGGCTCGCCTTCGCCGGTGGCAGCGAGGGCGAACCTCGCCCGCCGACGGCGAGGCCGCCGTCGCCCGCCCAGGCGAGGCTCGGCCTCGCCCGGCCATGGCGAGGCGAGCCTCGCCGGATCCGGCGACGGCGGCCTCGTCGGCCACTAGCGAGGCCGTAGCCAGATCTAGCGAGGCTCGCCTCGTCATGGCCGGGCGAGGCTCGCCGCCCGTGGCCGGTGGGGGCGAGCCTCACCGGTGGCCGGCGAGGTCGCCTCGCCGGCCCTCGCCTCGGCGGCGCCGGCCGGCCAAAGGAAGAAGAAGGAGGTAAAAAAAAAAAAAAAAAAAAAAAATCGAAAAAAATTAAAATTCGAAATTTTTTAAAAAAATTATTAAAAAATTGTTCGCCGGCCCATTTTGTCTCCGGCCGGCCAATTTTGGCCGGAATGACTGAATTGGCACAATTATAAAAAGTTTAGGACTAAATTGGCCAAAAAAAAAAGTTTAGGACTGAATTGGCACAATTACAATAAGTTTAGGACTTTTTTTGGTAATTCTCCCCACGCGTGACAGTAGGTTTATTTATGCGATCTAGTTGTTTATAACAACCTAAAAATATACAGGAGTCGCCACTAGCCTCATTTTTTGGGGGTCGGCTAGAAACCCAATCGAGAGTCGGGAGTATTCCCTCGATTCCTTCGCAACCAGATATCTAGGTTCAGGGACTTGGGTTACGCTAATATTGCTATTAGCACCATTTTGGTACCTAAACAGTATGTTGTGTTTTTCCTAACATGTTCATGCATTTCTTTTTATATTTTCAGAACCGTCAATTCTATACTAAATGATCATGCGTGGTGGATTACTTTCATTCTATTCTATTCCTAAAAAATGAAAGGAAAAAAATCAATGAAAATTAAATTGCAAGACATGAAGTAAACAATCAAGAAAAAGCCGTTAAACCTAATCATGTAATTCTAAAAATATAAAAGAGAAAACAATTGGGAAAGAAAGGAAACCCGCAACTCGTCGGGTTTTATACAATGCATGGAACCCGAGACATATGTCGGGAAAACAAATAGTACATGACAACGGTCGGAATGGACATTGACCTCCACCATCTTCATGCCTTCTCCATCTTCAACATACTAATCTAAACCTAATCTAAGAAACATATGAATAGGTGCATACAAGTGAAAGAAACAAATTTCTAAATCAAATGGTATGTAAATGATGCAAAATTAACATCATCTGAAAGATTAAGATGAATCTTAAGACTTCCTAATAGGGTTCAAGTCCAATCAAGATCTAATCGATGTTCAAAAATTGATATTTGTGAAATCGCGCATGTCAGCCACAAACAAAACAAAATACAATGCATGTTTAAGGGTTCGTAAAACCACCTAGACAATGCATAAAAATGTGAAACTTGCACATGACATAAGGTTGAATGCGAAAAAAAAGTTTGGGTAAACATTTAACCCTAAATCAGAATGCAAAGAAATCACACACAAGTCATTAACATTGCAAAGTTACTTAGAACTAAGAATGTCATGCATGACAAATTTCAATTGCAATTAGCCAAATGAATGCATGATATTCACATAAAACGAGATTCAAATATGATATGCCATGTGTCTTTCCGAAGTCTGAAATGCCCTTTATGAATATCTACAACACATCAAAGGCAATTGGGCACATCTACTAGCTCATTCAAGGCAAACAACAATCAGGTCACAGACAAGACAGTCCACACTAAGGACGATTTAATGAGCATTTTCCTAATCAAATCAACTCCAAAAAATTCTGAAAAAAATTATATGTTGTAGCCAAGGACATTTCAAGCAACTTTTCATGAGACACCGATCTATGAATTCAAGTACAAAATTCAGTAGAAAATCGGGAAAACAGTCAAGGTCGAACAATGCATAACAGTAAACTACAATATATCAGTTTTCCAGAATCATCTCCTAATTTTCGAAAAATATTTCAGATAGCTAATGATATCGGATCAAAACGTGCTATAGCTCGTTAGAAAGCTAATCAAACCATCTTTGACTTCCATGAAGACATCGAACACCAAAAAGCACATATACTAACTCAATTCTGGGCATACGCACAAAGAGGTCTGTCAGGAATCCGAGGTTGCAGAACAATTGTCATCCAAGTTCAAAAAGTCATAGAACCAAAAGATCTAACTGTAGTCAACTCTAAATCAATCAAGTATTGATTCTAATCAGATTCACAATACATCCTGGCCCCGAACCTTCGTTGTCGAGAATGCATTTCGACACGAGAAGCTCTCGCCTCATCGGATGCTATTAAAAGGAGTTTCAAGAACTTACCTTGATTGAATCGGCGAAGAACATGCCTTCAAAGATCTCTTCATTTAGCAATGACGAAACTGCTATTTAACATTAAAAAAAAATATTGAAATCAGCGGAGAGTCGAATGTTATTTTGTTCTGTAATCAAAACAGAAAAAGGAAATGGAACGCTTAGCTTTGATTTTGCTTCGAGGACTACGGAACGTGAAGAACACCGAGTCAGATTCTGGTATAAGAGCTATTCAGCACCGATCTTCAAGCTCTGATTTATGACTTTCGCAGATCATGATCACTCTTCTCTAATCCTTTTCTAGATCAACTCTCAGAGATGAACACATCGGTGCATCGTAGTCGCTGGACTTTGCTGAAAATATTGATCGCCTGATGAAGAAACGATTGGACTTTACTCGGGACTTCATTTGACGTTGATCTCCAATTTTTGACTTACGAGACTCATCAACGGACGCTAATCAATGAAATTGAAGAGATCGACGTCAACAAAACCTGATGTAATCAGAGTCTAAGCACACCAAGTATACGAGTAGAGATTGAGAAGACTTAGCCGAATCTAGAATCTCAGCGTGTTCTGATTTCAGTTGTGGATAATCTCCTTGGATTGTGCAACGAAACTCGTGATGATCTCGATTATTCCCTTCGATAAAAAAAATGAAATCCGTTGCCTCTATCGAAGGATTGAGTGGACTAAATCCACGAAGAGTCCATGAATAGAGAATTTCTGCACAGATTTGCAAAAGTTCACCCGTAACATCCTGGGAGAGAGAGAGAAATCGTGGAGAATTTTCTTCTTCGCTTTTTGTTAATGGGGTCAAAGAATCCTCGAACAGAAAAAATCCCTGAAGCTATTGCCTTCCCCTCCGAGAGAAAATAACTCGAGCCCATTCCAGAGAGATTTTTAGAGAGAGAGTTCTAGTCAGAGAAAGTAGATCTGAAGAATGGCCTCCCCCCGAGAGAGAGAGTCCCGAGAATAGAGAGAGAGTTCTTTCCCGCCAGCGTTCCCCGATCCTGTTTTCTATTTTTTTTTTCTTTCTTTTATTTTTTTTCTCTTTCTCTCCTCTTTCTTTTTTTCTCTCCCTTTTTTTCTTTTCTTTTTTTTTTTCGTTTTCCTTATTTCTAATTTTTTTCGCTTTTCATTTCATTTCATTTTTTTCTTTTGCTTTTTATTTTTGCAAAAAGGATGTTTAAAAATGTCAATAAAATTTCGGGTGTCAACAGCTGCCCCTCTTTGAGTGGGATTTGAAGAGGTTTCACTCAAAGATAAAATTGATACCTTAAATTTTAGTCAACTTGACTTTGAAAAATAGAGAATGACAAAAGCAATGATAGTCGGTTAAGGACATACCTGATACTTACCTTTGCTCGTTGGGGTATCTAAACTCTTGTTGAGGTTTATTCATTCTGTCTCTCGCTCTCTCTCTAAGAGACAAGGTTTAAGGATGATCTGGAAACGTGTGGTTTAAGGATGAACCCACGAACCTAAGAGACAAGGATGGACCCACGAACCTAGTGGTTTAAGGATGGACCAACGAACCTAAGAGACAAGGTTTAAGGATGACTTGGAACCATGTGGTTTAAGGATGGACCCACGAGCCTAGTGGTTTAAGGATAGACCCACGAACCTAAAGACAAGGTTTAAAGATAACTTAGAACTTGGGGACAAGGTTTTAAGTTGACCTAGAACTTGGGGACAAGGTTTTAAGTTGACCTAGAACTTGGGGACAAGGTTTTAAGTTGACCTAGAACTTGGGGACAAGGTTTTAAGATGACCTAGAACTTGAGGACAAGGTTTTAAGTTGACCTAGAACTGTGTGTTTTAAACCGGGAAAAGGGTCTTACCGTGTAATAATGGGCTTTGACCGAGAAAAAGGTCTCACCATATACGAACGGGTTTCGACTGAGTATGATAGTCTCACCGTATACAAACGGGTTTCGACTGAGAGGAAGGTCTCACCATATACAAATGGGTTTCGACTGGGTATGATAGTCTCACCATATACAAGCGGGTTTCGACTGGATGTGATGCCTCATCGTGTAAAAACGGATTTTGACTGGATGTGATGTCTCACCGTGTAAAAATGGGTTTCGACTGGATGTGATGTCTCACCGTGTAAAAACGGGTTTCGACTAGAAGAAAGGTCTCACCGTATACAAACGGGTTTTGACCGGGAGAAAGGTCTCACCATATACAAACGGGTTTTGACCGGGTATGATAGTCTCACCGTGCAAAAACGGGTTTTGACTAGGAGAAAGGTCTCACCGTATACAAACGGGTTTTGACCGGGAAGAGGGTCTTACCGTGTGATAACGGGCTTCGACCGAGAGAAAGGTCTTTTCGACCGAGAAAAGGGTCTTACCGTGTTATAACGAGCTTCGACCGAGAGAAAGGTCTTTTCGACCAGTTATGAGTTTCGAAATTGCTGGAGAACCAAACTCGCGCAATAACATTGATTGCCAAATTCTTTCAGAGAAGATTTTAACAAAAATGAGATTTAATTAACCATCTAAGGGCTAAATCAATATGCCAAGTGGAAATATTCTAATCAAAAGAGGTCTTTCACACCAGCTCTCAAAAAGGGCTTTTGTTCCCAACCATTGATATGGGAAAACTGTTTAAATCTCACTGGAGAAGTCTCACTCAACCTATATCTAAGGTTTTCGGAAACGTTCACAGTGAATACAATCCATTGATCAAAAGGTCTTTCGAAGGGACCGTGATGATGGCTTGGTCATGGGTTTATACAAAGGGTATGCACTTTGAGGCCAAGAAATGAACATTCAATCAATATCTTCATCAGATTTACAAGTCAAGAACCTTGAAGATAAGATAAGATAGGATTGCTTCTACTCCTTCTAGCAGTAGCTCCTATGTGATATTCTCATTTCAACTCGAACCATCTCAATCAGAAGAGACTGCGGATGAGGGTTGTAGTGTTGGTTCGGGTGAGGCTTAGAAGGGCTTGAAAGACTTCCAAATATCAAAGGGTTAAAAAGTGAGTGATTATCTTGGCATCATTACCATCACACAACTTCTCAAAAATTCGACTCTTGAAATTTAACTTATCTCGAGAGTCCTTTGGGTAATTTGTCTTGAGACATGAGAGCTTTGCTCTTCATTCTAATGATATTGCTTGCAATACATGTTTTCTCTTGCAAGACATTTCTTTTGTTTTTTCAACGAATGATCTTTTGCATGATCATGGATTTCGCTCTTTTTTGCATTCTTGCTTTTCTTTGCATTTTTTTTTCATGGGCATTGGCCTTGCTTTTACCAGGCACACTGCTTTTTCATGCCCCCTAGTTTTCATTCTCTTTTGAGTATCTAGGACTCTCGAGTGGCATTTAAAAACATTACCAATATTCTCAATTTTGTTGGTAAATCATATGCCTTGCCCCAGTGTGGGGAGATAATCATTACTTGGGGTTATGAAAAAAATTGCATAAGGCTCAAATTGGCTAAGCAATGGATAATTGTGTTTATGGTAGTGAACGGAATGCTCTTCGTCACTTTGGGATGCTTCGAGTTTCGATCAGAAATCACCTGAAGCTAGCACAAGAAGATTGATACAAGTGAAAGCAATAAAATCTTTCTTAATCTTTTGCTCCGTAATCTTCAACCAAGACCCCCTATTTTGCCCCCAATGTGGGGTTGTTCTTGACAGGGTTATTTTGGAAATGCTCCCTATTTGGCTCAAAGTGGCTTACAAGGGATATCAATAGTGTTTGGGATTGAGAAATGAAATGCCTTTATCATTTCAAATCATGTATTCACTATGAATGAATCCTATGCCCTAAGACATGGTTATTTCCACTCAACTCTCTCAAAGAGTGTATGAGGACGTGTTTGGTAAAAGGGTTGCCTCTCATCATTTTAGGCACTACCACCTGGCATATTTAACAATCATTTTCAGGTTTTTCAAAACCCACTTTGGTTAAATTCAGCTCCATGGGGAAATGAAAATATGATGAAATTTTGTCTGGAATGACATGTTTCCTTGACCCTACCGGGGAGATTTTTGGAAGTAAGATTTGATAAAATTTGTAGACAAAACAGGCTTTGCTCAGAACATGGGTTCATTTCTAGAGTTCTAACTGTACTTCTAGAGTTCTAACCGACTCTAAAGTTTAAACTGACTCTTTTGGCATTCTAAGGAACATGGTCACTTCCAAGTTCTAAAGAAGAATGGACACTTTTGAAAGTTTTGCACTCTTAAGATGAACCTCTTGCGGATAGGTAGAATCTTCATCAGAGATCCTGCAAAATGAACAAACATGTAGATGCAATATGTATGCATGAAAATGCATGATGCAAACATCCTAAAAGGGCTCAGATTCAATCCAAAAATGGCTCAAAGGCTTTTCACTTTATTCATGGATAATACTTCTTGACAGCATCAACATTTACAGGTCTTGGCAATTCATGACCATCCATTTCTACAAGGATTAGTGCCCCACCAGGTAGCACTTTCTTTACAATATATGGACCTTCATAGTTTGAAGTAAACTTCCCACGAGGATCTGGAATGATAGGTAAAACCTTCCTCAAGACAAGATCGTTAATCTCGAAATGCCTTGGTCTAACCTTGCGGTTAAATGACCTAGCTACTCTCTTATGATAGCTTTGTCCATGGCATAAGGCTTTTACTCTCTTTTCATCAATCATATTAAGTTGTTCAAATCTTTGTTGAACCCATTCATGCCAATCACGATAATTTTCCACCGTTTTGGCTAAAATCTTCTTGATGTTCTTATTTGCTACTTTCACAGCTCCATTCATTTGTGGGCGGTAAGGAGAAGAATTCAAATGGCGAATGTAGAATTCTCCAAGTAAATCATCCACCACTTTATTGTTCAAGTTCGGTCCATTATTAGTGATGATTGCTTTAGGAACTCCATATCGGGTGATGATATCACGACAAATGAATTTTGCCACACTCTTTGCAGTAACATGGGCATAAGAACTAACTTCAATCCATTTGGTGAAGTAATCAATTGCTACTAAGATAAAAAAAACGATGTCTATTCAATGCTTTAGGATTAATTGGTCCGATGATGTCGATGCCCCACACTGAAAAAGGCCAGGACTCGGACATTTGATGTACCTCATTAGGAGGAGCATTGATTTTGTCTTAATAGACTTGGCATTGATGACAGCATCTCACATGCTGAATACAATCGGCTTCCATGATCAACTAATAGTAACCGAGCCTCATGATTTTTCTGGCCAAAAGATTACCGTTCATATGAGTGCCACACTCTCCATATATTTCTTTCAAGAGCCCAATTAATCCATTGGCATCCGCTTGAGAGAGACCTGCCCCAATCTTGGTTTCTTTAGGGTTATCTGAATCTCCTAAATTTAGAGCGACTGGCTGTTTGGCGATAAGAGGTTTGGACTCTTCATGTATGAGCTATTCTTTTTCAATACCTCGAGGATCATCTTCTTTCTCTGAGTTGGAATAATCGGGTTCGTCAAAGTCTTTTGAATGTGAATCCAAGCCATGCAAATGACTATCATGATGTGAAATGTCATGCTTGGGATGCAATCGAAAAATGGTTAGTATATATACATATGGATGAATGTAATGAATGTAAATGACATGAAAAATTTGTTTTCAAATTCAAGTTGTTTTTTTATTTTAAATTTATTGAGAACTAGCCCTCATGTTATTGGACGTCATCGTTCCACTAAAACATTTTGAAATTATAGATCGTGTGGAGGCTCAGGCCTCAAAGCATCATCATAGGACTGATTTGGGCCTCACACGTCTATTAACAAAACATGAATTTTATTGACATGCGAAAATTGCATTACAACGTATATCATCTTGGATCTAGAAAGTTTATGATCTAGATATTACAAGCACAAATGAATGAAATGAACGGAATTCCCTCGCAGGGGAGAAATGAATGAAATTCCCTCACAGGGGAGAAATGAATCGAATACAACTAAAAATTAAATGCAAGAACTAGAAACATCCTTTACATAGTGGGAACTGTAGGCTCTTCATCTTTACCAATAGTGCCAACCAGACCATCTTCAAACAAATTAGCAAAGTGATAGACATTGGCCTTTCCTTCTTGCAAGAGCTTCGGTGGTCCAGGAAAGAAATCTTTCAAAAGTGGAGGCAAGAGACGTTGGTAGCTTCTACCTTTGATGCTTGGGCCTTTGCGATTACCTTGACCCTTACGGTCGCCTTGATAACCCAAGCCTTCACACTTGTTGATTTTGACCACCTTAATAGGATTTATAATGCCTTGGGTGAACTTACCCAAACCTTTCCCCATAGCAAAACCGTTCTTGAGCAATTCTCTACTTGCCATCAGGGAGGCTTCTGAGAATCGAGGCTTCCTAATAATCGACCCAACAGGCACATGAGTGACAGACACCATCTCAAACAAGTGATAGCTCGATTCCCCCTTGACCTCAGGCTCAATGAAAGGTATGGCTGTGTTATGGAAAGTCTCCACATCTCTTTCACGTCGAATGGTCACAATCTTTCCATCGATGGGCAATTTCATCATCTGATGAAGAGTAGAAGGAATGATCCCTGTAGCATGGATCCAAGGTCGTCCTAATAGCAAGCTAAAATTCCTTGGGATATCCAGTACTTGAAATTTTTGAGTCATGGTAATAGGGCCAATCGTCAATGGTAAATTGATTTCTCCTATTGTTTCTCTCTTCATCCCATCAAAGGCTAGAACAAGAATTGTTGGTGAAGAGACATTTTCCATTCCTATCCCCAATTTATGAAGGGTGGATAAAGGGCAAATGTTCAAGGCAGAGCCATTGTCGATCAGGACCTTCGAAATCTTTGTCTCAAAATGTTGAGCGGACACATATAACGCCTTAGTGTGTGCTTGGCCCTCAGGAGGGAGGTCTCTCTCAGAGAAAGTAATTTGATATCTTAGAAGTATTGCACCCACAAACTCCTCCAACTGTACTTCTCCAATGGCCTCGGGTACATGAACTTCATTTAAAATTTTGAGGAGAGCATTTCTATGTTTTTCAGAAGTCTTGAAAAGCTCCAATAGAGAAATCTGCGCAGGCATCTTGTGCAATTGGTCAATCACTTCAGCTTCACTTGTCTTGAGTGTTTTGAGGAGTTGTTCAGCTTCCTCATCAGTTACGGCCTTCTTTTCCTCACCTTCACGTGGTGAGTAGATTTGACTTGATCGGGTGATGGCGTCGATTTCATTTGTCTTATAATTCCAAGGGACCGCCTTAGTGTCATAAGTGGGAGTCATCTTAGTGTTGGAACACTCACCAACTTCTGGTGGCAATTCAATCACAACAGGTCCAAAACCCGCGCTTGAGATCTTCATGGTTCCAAAATTGTCAATCGATGAGCTGATTTCAATGATGCCTTTATCAGTTGTATCACTCCCACATGAGATTTTTTCTTTGGTCAAATCAATCACAACAGGCTCAATCATAGCTATGAATTCATCCTCGAATTCATTTCCCCATCCACTAGGGACAATGTCTTCGGGATTTTGAAAATAACTTGGAGGAGGAATATACTTGACCATAAAGTTGTATTTCCCTTTTGGTTGTCTCCAGGTGTCCACCACTTCACCTCTTTCGCAAGCTTTCTTTATGAACTCACTATCCAAATGAGAAGTTTTATATTCATCCTCATCCCCATCACAGGAGTAGACCTCTTTATCTTTTGGCAAAATTGAAGTAAGGTCTTCTTTATTACAAGTGATGTCGTCTTTCAACTGGCGATCAGCAAATGGTGTGATTTGCTCCATCTTTTGGATTTCCATCAGGGGTATATCTTTGTCGTCATCCCCATAAATCATGTTGACCTCTTCAGAATGCTTTGGAAGAGGATTTTGTTGGACATTCGACGCTGAGTCTTTAAAGGTGAGTAGCTTTTTATCGAGCAAATTCTGGACCTTAGAACGGAGCACCAGACAGTTGTCGACATGATGACCTCTCTCTCCCATATGATAATCACACGTCTTATTAAAGTCGAACCCGACAAACTTTGGCGGATTATCTCTCGGGATCTCTTTTGCCACAAGATGATTTTCGATCAGCATTGGAAGTAGTTGAGACATTGGTCTAGGCAATGGAGTGAATTGCCTTTGAGGAGCTTTTCTTTTGCTCTCAAAGTTTCGAGAAGAACCCCCTATCTCCATGGCAGGTGTATGAGCGGTAGGAAGATTCATGGTAGGAGAAGCAAAAACTATAGACGTTAAGTTCTTGACTTGGTTGGATAGGTCAGCCAACAATGCCATCATATGCGCCATTTGGTTCTCCATATTAATGACACGGGCTCGGGTATCTTCGTTTCTCATCTGTGTTTGGCGGCGAGTTTGTATAACAAATCTTTGTTTAGTCGTTTTTTCAAAACCTCCTATAAAAGAAAATGACTCCAATTAGTACCAATCAAAAGAAACCATTAAAGTACAAATCCTAGTCAATTTTATATTTTCTTGAGATGAAATAAATGATAAGAAGTGTATATGATCACAATATCATATAACCTCCTCTTATCAAAATTTATTCAAAAGAAATTATACAATTGAAAAGGAACAACGACAAATATTTAATCAGAATGCCCATTTTCTAAAAATTACATGAAAATGTTCAAGAATGTTTTTCATTTCATCGAACAATTACAAGAGAAATATAATATTGCTTTCTTGAAGCTTACAAAGTTGCTTGATTTTACAAGGTATATGAAAATGAATACAGGGAAACCTTGATAGAGAAGAGGGAAACACGAATGAATTCCCTTTACAAGAAAAGTGTATGAAATGAAAACCTAAGGACTAGGTGGGATCGCGTGGAGACGCTTGTTATCATGGGCCAAGCATTCCTCATTTATCAAGGCATCGTCTTCTTGTTCCTTAATGTGAGCTCGCCGAAAACCTTGAGGTTTAGGAATTTTTTCACGTAGTCTTGACTTGGGTTGAGATTCTCCCATAAAGTCTTGAGATTCCAGGCACAGGGATCACGTCCACTTTGGGTCTACCCATCTAATCCTAAACCTAAAGGGGCACTCATGATTAAAACATATCGTTGTTGAAATATAAAACGCATAATTGAAATATGGAAAGTAAAAGATAAGCACGATGAAGAAGAAATGATATCTTACCTACCAGACACATGGCAAGCACAAATCACATGTCGCATGAAACTGTGAGGTTTTGATGCCTAAGGTGAGGGTACTAAAAGCTCAAGGTTCTCATCCCAAAGGATAAAAATAGTTTACCCACTGCTACTATCGTCGGTCAGTGCTATTTTTATCGGTTGGGATGAGCGGGTTTATGTAAGTAATGGATTACCACGAGCATCCACTCGCAGATTCCACCCATAAACCCTCCTAAGGTCCTAAATTGGGCGATCGGGGTTTTAGACCGCGGTTGTGTGTGCAGTGTCGTGCTAAAGCTGGTAAACATGCATTTAAATTAAACATCCAGCACTTCAATATAAACCCACATACATTCATTCATCCTTACACCACCTGAAAAACAAAGGGTTTACAAGCACGCCTCCCCTTATAACTCCGACCTACAAAACCATTTAACACGACGTTAACGACTAACCTGATTTTCCACGCAACTTTGACATGCAGACGATCCTACATAAGACATGTTAGTCAAAACACAACAACCATTTTTAAACGGCTTCAAGTCCTCTTAACCTAGTAACCAGTCCCCAGTGGAGTCGCCAAGCCTGTCGCGACCCGGATCTCGCCGCCCCTCGAAAAGTATCCAAGGATGGGAAAGGTCAGGTTTAGGGGTACTTGATCTCAAGATCGCGAGCTCTCCCAAGCTCGTACCCTGCATGACAGTAGGTTTATTTATGCGATCTAGTTATTTATAACAACCTAAAAATATACAGGAGTCGCCACTAGCCTCATTTTTGGGGGTCGCTTAGAAACCCAATCGAGGGTCGGGAGTATTCCCTCGATTCCTACGCAACCAGATATCTAGGTTCAGGGACTTGGGTTACGCTAATATTGCTATTAGCGCCCTTTCGGTACCTAAACAGTATGTTGTGTTTTTCCTAACATGTTCATGCATTTCTTTTTATATTTTCAGAACCGTCAATCCTATACTAAATGATCATGCGTGGTGGATTACTTTCATTCTATTCTATTCCTAGAAAATGAAAGGAAAACAATCAATGAAAATTAAATTGCAAGACATGAAGTAAACAATCAAGAAAAAGCCGTTAAACCTAATCATGCAATTCTAAAAATATAAAAGAGAAAACAATTGGGAAAGAAAGGAAACCCGCAACTCGTCAGGTTTTATATAATGCATGGAACCCGAGACATATGTCGGGAAAACAAATAGTACATGACAACGGTCGGAATGGACATCGACCTCCACCATCTTCATACCTTCTCCATCTTCAAGATCCTAATCTAAACCTAATCTAAGAAACATATGAATAGGTGCAAACAAGTGAAAGAAACAAATTTCTAAATCAAATGGTATGTAAATGATGCAAAATTAACATCATCTGAAAGATTAAGATGAATCTTAAGACTTCCTAATAGGGTTCAAGTCCAATCAAGATCTAATCGATGGTCAAAAATTGATATTTGTGAAATCGCGCATGTTAGCCACAAACAAAACAAAATACAATGCATGTTTAACGGTTCGTAAAACCACCTAGACAATGCATAAAAATGTGAAACTTGCACATGACATAAGATTGAATGCGAAAAAAAAGTTTGGGTAAACCTTTAACCTTAAATCAGAATGCAAAGAAACACACAAGTCATTAACATTGCATAGTTACTTAGAACTAAGAATGTCATGCATGACAAATTTCAATTGCAATTAGCCAAATGAATGCATGATATTCACATAAAACGAGATTCAAATATGATATGCCATGTGTCTTTCCGAAGTCTGAAATGCCCTTTATGAATATCTACAACACATCAAAGGCAATTGGACACATCTACTAGCTCATTCAAGGCAAACAACAATCAGGTCACGACAAGACAGTCCACACTAAGGACGATTTAATGAGCATTTTCCTAATCAAATCAACTCCAAAAAATTCTGAAAAAAATTATATGTTGTAGCCAAGGAAATTTCAAGCAACTTTTCATGAGACACCGATCTATGAATTCAAGTACAAAATTCAGTAGAAAATCGGGAAAACAGTCAAGGTCGAACAATGCATAACAGTAAACTACAATATATCAGTTTTCCAGAATCATCTCCTAATTTTCGAAAAATATTTCAGATAGCTAATGATATCGGATCAAAACGTGCTATAGCTCGTTAGAAAGCTAATCAAACCATCTTTGACTTCCATGAAGACATCGAGCACCAAAAAGCACATATACTAACTCAATTCTGGGCATACGCACAAAGAGGTCTGTCAGGAATCCGAGGTTGCAGAACAATTGTCATCCAAGTTCAAAAAATCATAGAACCAAAAGATTTAACTGTAATCAACTCTAAATCAATCAAGTATTGATTCTAATCAGATTCGCAATGCATCCTGGCCCCGAACCTTCGTTGTCGAGAATGCATTTCGACACGAGAAGCTCTCGCCTCATCGGATGCTATTAAAAGGAGTTTCAAGCACTTACCTTGATTGAATCGGCGAAGAACATGCCTTCGAAGATCTCTTCATTTAGCAATGACGAAACTGCTATTTAACATTGAAAAGAAATATTGAAATCAACGGAGAGTCGAATTTTATTTTGTTCTGTAATCAAAACAGAAAAAGGAAATGGAATGCTTAGCTTTGATTTTGCTTCGAGGACTACGGAACGTGAAGAACACCGAGTCAGATTCTGGTATAAGAGCTATTCAGCACCGATCTTCAAGCTCGATTTATGACTTTCGCAGATCATGATCACTCTTCTCTAATCCTTTTTCTAGATCAACTCTCGAGATGAACACATCGGTGCATCGTAGTCGCTGGACTTTGCTGAAAATACGATCGCCCGATGAAGAAACGATTGGACTTTGCTCGGGACTTCATTCGACATCGATCTCCAATTTTTGACTTACGAGACTCATCAACGGACGCTAATCAATGAAATTGAAGAGATCGACGTCAACAAAACCTGATGTAATCAGAGTCTAAGCACACCAAGTATACGAGTAGAGATTGAGAAGACTTAGCCGAATCCAGAATCTCAGCTTGTTTTGATTTCAGTTGTGGATAATCTCCTTGGATTGTGCAACGAAACTCGTGAAGATCTCGATTATTCCCTTCGATAAAAAAACGAAATCCGTTGCCTCTATCGAAGGATTGAGTGGACTAAATCCACGAAGAGTTCGTGAATGGAGAATTTCTGCACAGATTTGCAGAAGTTCACCCGTAACATCCTGGGAGAGAGAGAGAAATCGTGGAGAATTTTCTTCTTCGCTTTTTGTTAATGGGGTCAAAGAATCCTCGAACAGAAAAAATCCCTGAAGCTATTGCCTTCCCCTCCGAGAGAAAATAACTCGAGCCCGTTCCAGAGAGATTTTTAGACAGAGAGTTCTAGTTAGAGAAAGTAGATCTGAAGAATTGCCTCCCCCCGAGAGAGAGAGAGTCCCGAGAATAGCGAGAGAGTTCTTTCCCACCAGCGTTCCCCGATCCTGTTTTCTGTTTTTTTTTCTTTCTTTTATTTTTTTCTCTCCCTTTTTTTTCTTTTCTTTTTTTCGTTTTCCTTATTTCCAATTTTTTTCGCTTTTAATTTCATTTCATTTTTTTTCTTTTGCTTTTTATTTTTGCAAAAAGGATGTTTAAAAATGTCAATAAAATTTCGGGTGTCAACAAAGTAGAATTGAGACAAGATTAATTTGACAATAAAATGTCAATCCAACACGAAGCAATAAGCATCGTCATAGATGGGATACTTTTTTCTTTTCTTGCCATTTAATGTACAAGATCCCTTACTTTCTTGGGTTCTTGAATAGATTCCATCTTCTACAAACAAGAAAGGAACTATCTCAACGTGTATATATACATTCCCCATTATCCCTTCTAATATTAGAGAGGAGAGATAAAATCCAAACTAAGCAATAACATGGCATTTGGCTCCATTTCAGATCTTTGGAAAAAGTGGAATATCCGAGGTTTTGTCATACTAAGCCTCTCACTTCAGGTATTTCTCATTCTATTTGCATCCATTAGAAAAAAAAAATAGCGAATGACCGCATCGTTTTCCTCTTGTGGTTGGTCTATGTGATGGCTGACTGGGTAGCTACATTTGGGATCGGGCTCATCTCTCACAACCAAGTTAATTCATCTGCTTGTGCAACTGACGTCGATGGAGCACTTCAAGCATTTTGGGCCTCATTTCTCTTGCTACATCTTGGTGGTCCAGACACCATCACTGCCTTCTCTCTAGAGGATAGCTCGCTTTGGCGACGACATATGCTCAATCTCATATTCCAAGTCGGTGCTGTTATCTATGTGTTTGTGCAGATATTTCCCATCAACAAGTCACAGGTGATCCCCACGATGTTGGTGTTTCTTGTTGGGGTCACAAAAAATGCGGAGAGGTTACAAGCACTTAAACTCTCGAGCCTCCCAAGGCTTAGGGAATCAATGTTCTCGAGCATTCGGCTTGGAAAAACGATAATCTCACTCGGTGCAGTTAATAAATTAATTGAAGAAGTCGATGCTCTAAGGGATGGATACTATGATGATGAAGAAGCAAAGCTTGCTGAGAGTATCGTGGTGAAGCATGCTTACAAGTTTTTTCAAATCTTTAATGTCTTCATTGTGAACCTTATATTTAGACGTGACGAACGCAAAATGAGCCAAGAGTATTTTTGCAAAGTTTCTGCCATAGATGCATTAAGGGTGATATCAGTTGAACTCAATTTCATGTACGAGGTGCTATATACAAAAGCTTTGGCAATACATTCCTGGTGGAGCTACATTTTCCGCTTCATAGATTTCACTAGCATTGTGTTGGCTTTCATTTTATTCACTCACTTGCAGAAGGATGGGCTCTCTAAACTTGATGCAAAAATTACTTATTCCCTTCTTTTTGGAGGAATTGCTCTTGATGTGATAGCTTTGTTCATGCTTGTTTTCTCCGATTGGACTGTTGTTGGAATCCAGTGGTATAACACAGGATCATCTAAACTAGATTCATTTCTCCACAAGTTGTTATCTACCACGGATGAGCTGAGGGAGCCCCGCTTCATTGCATGTGAAGCAGAGCATAATAGAATGTTATTTACATGGTCTTAGATACACCATTAATATTTCGAAGGTGGTCGGTATCCATCTATGCTTCCAACCTTTTTTCCGAGACTTTGAAAGAGAGTCCGAAAAAGATGTATAAGCGTGATCGTCCTTGGGGCATCACCACTTTTTCTAATAGCTGCAATTTTCCATTTTCTGTGGCTAAAAAGGTCATCTCTTGTCTCCAAGAAGCTGGTGAGAAAATTATAAGAGGCCGTGGTCCAGGGGAAAGACTAATGATTGCGAATATGAAGCACGTGTCAAGGAATCCCTTTATTAAGAAACTATGGATTTATATCTTTAAGGAGGTCAAACGCAAATCTGAGAATGCAAATGATCTGGCAGAGGTGAGGGAAATATTTGAGGCTCGAGGTAACCTATTTCTCGAAAGTACGCCAGTGGGAATCGAATGCGGCCATCTTTTAATGTATGTCACTGAGGTTAATTACATCGATAGTATAATGATGTGGCATCTTGCTACCGAAATGTGGTACGAGAACGAAAAATCTACTGGCAAAAACGATGAAAGGGAATTCAGTAAGATCCTCTCCGACTACATGCTATATCTTTGCCTTAATCAGCCCAACTTGGCATTTTCTGTGGAGGGGGTTGCCCAAATGGAATCAGTGGCGAGGGTGCGCAAGCTATGGGGCCATGTTGATGGTGCGACCAAGGATGTGAAGGGGCTGTGGGAGATATTGTCAGGTATTTGCGAACCGACATCCCTGCTCCGTGGACCGGGGATTTTGGCTCTAAAGTTGGGTAGCCTTGAGGATTTGAAGGGGAGGGTGATGAGCGGAGTATGGGTTGAGATGCTGTCATATGCAGCAAGTCATATAAGGGGAGAGGCACATGGGAAGGTGCTAAGCAAAGGTGGAGAGCTTCTAACCTTTGTCTGGCTATTAATGGCTCATTTCGGCTGTCTATATATACCTGAATGGGGCATGCACTATGAACCCTTGGGGGAATGGACCAATTTCTCTAACTTCTAAACGCATTTGCAATTCAGTACGTCACTGTTGATTCAATAACTAATATTTCGTGTATGTTTACGTATATAATGATGCTAATGTTTGTAGTATATTGTGATGGAAGCTATAGTATGATAGCTATAGAATAATTATTACAAGATACAGTATTATGTTTAATTTCATGATTTATGCTTCCATGTAATTGCCATGCTAATTAATTAATAAATGGCCTGTGCGAATGCCATGGATATTGCTCAACGGAGGAAGATCGCATCAAGATATCGAAGCGAAGCAGAGAAGCGATGTCGAGTCAGAATATGATAGAATAAATTATCATAATAGATATGTCAAAGGCAATTAAGAGGAAGATGATAGAATAGTGCAAGCACAACTCTTCTAATTTGATTTTAACTGGTGCAATTTCAATCATTACTAATATCTTTCGGTTGTTACCAAAGAGCCTAGCTTCACTCTCATTTCCATTCTAAGTATCTGGTTTTTATCAACAACTAGATCATTCAATTTTTATTATACAACCAGTTAATTGATTTCTCCTAAGGTGCAATGTTAAAGCTTCCTTTACATGATTAAATTCTTATGACCCTAAATAAAGTTTCTCAGTTCACCATGGCAAAGCTAGAAACCATAAAGGATCAATTTACCACAAAGTTACGTAATTAAAAGTCGAAATTGAGGTAACATTCTTGCTCATCGTCGCCACAACTTGACTTCCCACTTGTGAAGATGAAAGTTCAGTTCATGCTCCAAGTGCCACGGGATGACATTAACTCATTAGTGTCGATGTTCCGTGTTAAGAATGAGAGATTTTGTGGTATTACTACCAACTATTTTAAAAGCATAAATTATAGATAGATGTATGATTTATTATTTAAATATTATAACACTCCCCCTCATGTTTAATCTGTTTTTTTTTTTTTGTCTAATACTAAGTATGCAAATTTAATTGGAGAGAAAAATGGGGCCTAGAAAGTTTTGAATAGCTTTGATATCATATGAGATTTTGTGGGGATACTGCCAACTATTTTAAAAGCTTAAATTATTAGATGAAGACGTGATTTATTATTTAAATATTTTAATAAAGAAGAGTTGGGATATATGATCAACTGTATTGGGGGAGAGGGGGTCGTAACGTCAGATTGCACCACTACCAATGTGTGTTCCGTAAGGTAGTGCAATTTATGTATCACCTGCTGTCATGTCAATATTTCCTACATCAAAGAGGTTTGCTGACACCCAGTCACTTGTATCTTATATCAAATTAGCCGTTCGTTGACAAAAATCTTGTGGTTGCAGCAATTTAATCGATTAAAGCGTCCTCCACAGGCGATGACTGATAAATCTTAGGCAGCTACGGTTTCGAAGCGTCTCTATTAGAATTATGTAAATGCTTTGAACATTTTTAAAAAATGTTATCAGCTAGCCTGCAAGGAAAAATGGAGGAAACTGATATTGTTTTTGCCAAACAAGTAGCCTTCCAAAAAATGATGAATTGCATTTCACGTCCGAACGTACAAGTAATATCGTCACTTCACTCATAAAGCTGAGTTTAGGGGCATTTCCGTCAAGTCCGAGAACGCATATTAATCAATTTCTCGATCTAAAGGTTATTTTGGTCATTTTTCTAGTTTATGGGCATTTCCTGTTTGAAAATGTTTGAGAAGCACTATTAGTCAATTTATGGTAAATTTCATTTTTGGAAGTATTTTACTAGAGTGAAAAGAGGTATCAATGGTGTAGGCACATCTCTATACAAATATCTAGTTATAGCGATCTCTCGTATCTTATTAGGATCCAAACTAGTCTAGAATAGGTTAGTGGTGACTTTAACATAATGATGATTTAATTTTAGGGTTAATACCTTGAAAAACCCCAAACTGGTACACTTGTGACAAATTTACCCCAAACTATTTTTTTGACCACTAAAAACCCCAAATTGGTATATCTTTGACAAATTTACCCCAAACTGATATATTTGTGACAAATTAACCTTATATTAGTTTTCGTTAAATTTTATTGTCAAATTATTAAGTTAAATTACATGTGAGAGTTGACCAATATATCAATTTAGGATTTTACGCATCGTTTGTCACTGTTTACAATTTTTTTTTGTGGTATTAATATAATTTAGCAAAAGGTATATTTGTCACAAGTTATTAGTTTGGGGTTTTTTGCGGCCGAATAAATTATTTTAGGGTAAATTTGTCGTAAATGTACCAGTTTAGGGTTTTTTATGGTCAGTTGAGGTAAATTTATCACAAGTGTACCAGTTTGGGGTTTTTCATGATCAAAAAAATAGTTTGGGGTAAATTTGTCACAGATGTACCAGTTTTGGGTTTTTTAGGGTATTAACCCATAATTTTAAGAAAAGCGGAAAAAGGGTTAATATTCTGAAAAATCTCAAACCTGGTACACCCGTGACAAATTTACCCCAAACTATTTTTTTGACCGCCAAAACCTCAAACTGGTATACATTTGATAAATTTACCCCAAACTAATACACTTATAACAAATTTACTTTCTATTAGTTTTCGTTAAATTTTACTATCAAATTATTAAGTTAAATGATACATGATAGTTGACTAGTATACTAACTTAGGATTTTACGCTCCGTTTATCACATTTTAGATTTTTTTGTGGCATTAATCCAATTTAGTAAATGATATATTTGTCACAAATTTATCAGTTTGGGTTTTTTGCGGTTGAATAAATTAGTTTTGGGTAAATTTGTCATAAATGTATTAATTTAGGATTTTTATGGTCAATCGGGGTAAATTTGTCACAAGTGTATTGGTTTAAGGTTTTTCATGGTCAAAAAAATAGTTTGGGGTAAATTTGTCACGGGTATATCAGTTTGAGATTTTTCAGGGTATTAACCCAAAAAA
The DNA here is from genome assembly GCF_016545825.1 of Eucalyptus grandis. Taxonomy (NCBI): domain Eukaryota; kingdom Viridiplantae; phylum Streptophyta; class Magnoliopsida; order Myrtales; family Myrtaceae; genus Eucalyptus; species Eucalyptus grandis. The sequence goes on from NC_052612.1 coordinate 4,678,679, forward strand.
AAAAAAATTGCGATGGATAGAGTTTGGAAGAATATACACTTAGTCTAAATGTTATCCGGGTCTACCAAGCAATCCTGTTAAATCACTCCGAGGTTTGCTCGTAATCATTCTATTAATTAGCATTAAAGAAATCTGATGGTATGGACACCAATATCATAAAATAATGCGGAATAGAGAAAATCTAAGAATTAGGTGTCATGCTCGGAGTTAACTTGAATCGCAAAATAAAAATTGCACAGACACCATTCGTACATTTATTATAGTACTCACTTTGGATAGAATTTTCATCCACGTAACCCTAACAATTAGTAGTGGTTCTGGAATTACTTCCATAGAAACTGGAAAAATCACAAAAAGAAAGCGATCAAGATCTCCGCTTTTAACAGGCATGGATTATCCCCCCCCCAAAAAAAAAAAAAAAAAGGTATGGAGAATTTACCTCATCCTTTCTTTCTTTATTTAACATCATCCTAGATTCCGTGCATGAAAATTCTGTTTAAAGAAACCGAACCAAAAAATAATGCTTACTCTTTATATGGATTCTCCTAAATCCTACAAATTGCAACTTGATATCTCACATTATCTGGAGTAAATCATTATTTTGCTAAATTTGTCACAAACCTATGCTAAATCATTTAAGAGTCCATGTAGAATTGGTGATCTATTGGAAATCACCAAAATTAAATCATGCAAATAAGACAGTAATTGTGTAATGTCTGAAATTAGGAAAAAAAAATAGAATGACTGAAAAAAAAAAAAAAAAAAAAGAGATATGCTGGAAAAAAAGATACCATAAGAGTTGTAATTTTTGTACAACAATCATTTAAATGCCATATTTTTTTTTCAATCAATTAAGTGACGCATTAATAAAAATTGTTCACTCGAATGCCTCCAAAAATAAATATTTGGTGATTCATCTTATGTGCCTTTTTGTAATAAAATTTAAAGTCTAATGGGGTTTTCTTCCCAAAAAGAATTAAGCCTAGTGGGGTTTTCTTCCCAAAAAGAATTAAGCCTAGTGGCCACAGTTTCCTTATGGCATAAGTTTCCTTACGCGATCGGGAAAGTGGGGTGTTCGATCTCCACTTCTGGGAATGGGATCTATGGGGTCATTATATTTTAAGGGTGGGCCCCTTGTGGGCCATCACCCAGCTCCTCATTTTTTTATTTTTTTAGTCCGTCCTACTCTATTTCTATTCTAACACTCGATTCTCTCGGATTTTTGCCCTACCTCTTTGCAGGGGTTTGAAAGTTGAAACCCACTCGTGAAGCTTACTCGTCCCCACCCTAACTCCTCAACAAGGTGGAGATTCAAACCCGCCACCTCCCTCTTCCAAGTTGGAAGGGTGGGTCACTAGGGCAAACCGCAATAGTTATCACCCAGCTCCTCTAAGAAGCTCATCATTGTACTCCCAAAAAAAGTATATTAAAAGAAAATAGATTCTTATTTCTTAAATTAATATGACCTTTATATCATAAAAATCTAAATGTCAGCACTACCTTACAACAATTAGAAAATGATCATTAGTATCGTTATCCATCTTGCCGACGGCAAGAGAAGCAAATTCTACCCATGGAATAGCCGGGGACTAGATTTTGGAAGGCTAGTTATCTGGCAAATCTCCCAGTCATTTCCTTGCAGGCTATGGATTTTGCATCGCGTAGCAAGCCAGATGGAGCAATGGTCATGCAAGCCCAAAGAGAGCTTACCAAGGCAAAGTCACGAAACTCCAATCAGTTCTTTTTTCACCATTAATTTTCGAAAAAAATACACCCCGTTTACATATTTCTAATTGAAACCCTTTGAAACTCTACCTGCCAAAGATTTACCCATCTCGCCCGTGGAGGACCCTTCAGATGATTACATTACTGGCACCACCAGATTGTTGTCGAAGGATAGCTAATTTGATATAAGATGCAAGAGACTGGATGACAGCAAGCCTCTTTCACGTAAGGAAATATTTATATCACAGTAGCTGATACATGAATTGCACCACCTTACGGATTATAAGAATATCATCATGGTGAATTGCAAATTTTCATCCTCATAAGTGTGAAAACAAGTGCGACGGGGCAAGGACAAGCATGAATGTTGTCTCGATTTCGACTTTAATTTGTAATATTTTCGACATCAGTTATGTAACTCTGTGGTAAATTCATTTTTTCTGGTAACCTTAGCTTTATCATGGTGAATTGAGAAACTTTGTTGAGGGTCATGATAATATAATCGGGTGAGTCCCTGATAAAGGAAGCTTTAACATTGCACCCTTAAGAGGAATTAATTAACTGGTTGTGTAATAAAAATCAATGAATCTAGTCGTTGATAAAAACCAGATACTTAGAAAGGAAATGAGAGTGAAGCTAGGCTTTTTGGTAACAACCGATAGATATTAGTAATGATTGAAATTACACCAGTTAAAATCAAATTAGAGGAGTTGCGTTTCCCTATTCTATCATCCTCCTCTTAATTGCCTTTGTCATATCTATTATGATCATTTATTCTATCTTATTCTGACCCGACACCGCTTCTCTGCTTCGCTTCGATATCTCGATGCAATCTCCCCCCGTTGAGCAATATCCATGGCATTCTCACAGCCATTTATTAATTTATTAGCATAGGGATTACATGGAAGCATAAATCATAGATATGAAATTAAACATAATACTAAATCTTGTAATAATTATTCTATAGCTATTGAACTATAGCTTCCATCACAGAGTACAATGATTATTTACATCATATTATACAAAAACACACACGAAATATTAAATAATTGAACCGATAGTATCATATTTTTTTTTTTTGATCAGAAAAAACCAAGCATAATATTTACGGAGGAAAAGCATTACAACCCATTGTTAGGGCATCGATACATAGTAGGTCCAGAACCATAGGAGGAGGTGAAGAGGCCCAATTAGAGTTCAAAAAACCTCGGCCAAAGGCCTTAGCGGCCCAGTCAGCAAGGGAATTCGTTTCCCGTCTACAGTGGGATAGACGCAAAAGGGGAAAACGGGAAAGCAAAGTTTCAACTTCGACAATTAGGGTTCGGCAGTCCCATGGAGGAGAGCAACGATTGTTCAGCAGTTCTACCATAACCAAGCAGTCAGAATCAATCTGAAGGTGAGCTTCATTCATTCCTTTCTCGAGTAGATAAAGCAGGGCATGATGTAGGGCTCGAATCTCGATTTGCAGAGGAGATGAAGCAGGAACGATTTGGGAGGAACCCCCGATCAGATTTCCTTCGTGATTTCTGCAAATACAAGCCACTGAACCTGTGTGATCTGCTACGGGGAAAGCCCCGTCAATATTTACTTTGATTGTCCCTGACGGTGGAGGATTCCAAATCCGAGAGGTAGGCGAAACTCGCTGCCCTGTAGATATTATGGCCTTCTGCTTACTGCGGTTGCTCTCTGCAGTTATGAATGCAAGATCTACCATCTATTCGTGAGTTGAGCGTTTGTTGCGGAAGATGAAGTGGTTTCTCGCTTGCCAAATTTGCCAGAGGAGAGCTACTACTATCTCCGGATCAGGTACATGTTCATCCTGCAACAATATATCTGCTAGCCAAGTGGACATTGTTTGTGTGTTGTGGGTTGAAATAGTAAGCTGCACTTTCGGATGAGACCAAAGACCCTGAATCTGTGGGCAATATAGAAATAAGTGTTCTGTAGTTTCAGGGAGATGAGTCTGACATAACTGACAATCTGGGTTGGGGAGGATGTGTCTTTTGTATAGGTTTTCCCTTGTAGCTAGTGCATTGTGGCAGAGGGACCACAGAAAGACTCTGAGTTTGGGGGCAGTCTGTAGATGCCAAATCTTGCGCCAAACAGGGGTTGGAACGTGAGGGAATGTGGTTGCAGAGGTGGGAAGATGTTTATGAGCATGTTCTTTAATAAACTTATAGGCACTTTTAACTGTATAGTCTCCTGTAAGTGTCCCTGTCCAAATAATCTTGTCAGAAACCATAGTTGAGCTAAGAGGAATGGTGAGGATCTCCTGAATAACTTGCTCATCAAAACTTTGTTGAAGAAGATGGACATTCTAGGTGGTCGGATTCTGTGTAATATAACTTTCAACCATTTCAGGCTCCCCTCTTTTAGCTGGCCCACCTAGAGTTCCTCTAGCTAACCATTTATCATTTCGAATTTTTATGCTGTGACCATTCCCGACTGACCATTGAATCTGGTCTGAGATGGAGTCCCGACCTAATAGCAGACTTTGCCAGCCCCATGACGGATTTGAACCTCTAGGAGCATGCCATAAATCAGTAGATTGGAAATATAAACCTTTAAACAGTCGACTCCACGAAGAGGAAGGGCATTGAGATAGTCGCCAAGCTTGTTTACCTAGGAGTGCTTTGTTGAGACTAAGTAAGTCACGAAAACCCAGCCCTCCACTTTCCTTCCTTTCTTGAAGTAGTTCCCAACTTTTCCAGTGTATGCCCGATTTGGTACTACTAGTTTGCCACCAAAACTGTGCTATTTTCTGCTCAATAGATTTTCATATAGAAACTGGAATTTTAAATATTGACATAGCATAGTTTGGTAAGGCCTGCACCACAGATTTGAGCAGTATTTCCTTCCCCCCTTTAGATAGAAGCTGTGCTTTCCACCCCGCCAGCTTAGCACTAACCCTTCCTAGTATCCAGGCGAACATATCCTTTTTAGAAACTCCCCAATTAGAAGGTATCCCTAAATATTTTCCAGTTTTTTCAATCAATGGCACCCTCAATGTACTAGCCAGATTGTGCTTTAAGAGATTAGGACAAGCTCTACTTAGAAAAAGGCCAGATTTGTTTCTATTCACCACTTGTCCGGTAGCTAGACAGTATTGTTGCAGGATATTGGCTAAATTTTGACATTCAAGTAGACTTCCATCTAAGAAGAATATGGCATTATCGGCGAAAAATAGATGAGAAAGGATAGGACCTTTTTGTTGAACTGAATTCCTTTAAGATTCCCCATGTCGACAGCTTGTGTGATGAGGGTTGATAAAACATTAGCCACCAGGATGAATATATATGGCGAGAGAGGATCGCCTTGGCGGAGGCCTCTTGTAGGTTGAAAATAGGGTAACGGTTGTCCATTGAATTTGACACTCAGGGAAGTCGTCGTGATGCACTGCATTACCCAATTCACCCAATTGGTATGGAAACCGAGCTTACATAAATAGGCCTCCAGGAAATCCCATTCAACTTGATCATATGCTTTTTTCATATCTAGCTTCAAAATAGCTTGAAACTTTCTCTTTCTGACCCTGGTTTTCAATTGGTGCAGGACTTCTTGAACAACCAAGATGTTATCCCGGGATTTGCCTACCGATACAAAAGCGCTCTATTCCATCGAGATCAACTCAGGTAACCAAGGTTTTAATCTATTGGCTAATATCTTGGATAAGATTTTGTAAATAAAATTACAGAGGCTAATGGGGCGATAATGATCTAACCTTTCAGGATGCGGGACTTTCGGAATCAGAGTAATAAGCGTTCTGTTTAAAGTCGGGGCAAAGCACTCCTGTTCTGAAGAAATTCTGCACTGAGGTAAAGATATCCTCTTGGAGTATGTCCCAATAAGTTTGGTAGAATAGACCATTAAATCCATCCGGTCCCGGGGCCTTTGTTGCCCCCAATTGAAAGGTAACATTTTTCACTTCTTCCCGAGAAACCTCAGCTATTAAAACCTGGTTCATTTCCATTGTAACTACTGAAGAAATCTGAGTTAGGATAGGGAGATAATCACGTTGGCCTACTGACTGATATAGATTTCGGAAATAATCCATTGTCAAATTCTGCAGTTGAGTAGGATCTCGAATCCATCTCTGAGTTTCATCCTGTAGCATAGTAATACGGTTAACTTGCCTTCGTTGTACTGTCGTCGAATGAAAAAATTTGGTATTCCTGTCACCCCACCTCAACCAGTTAATGCGTGATCTCATCGCCCAATATTGCTCTTCTTGCTGCCATAGAGATTGAATTTCTTCCTTCAGTTGCTTGACTGTTGATTGATCATAATTATTGCTTGGTCGATTCATAATGTATTGAAGTTCCTGTTGTAACAGTTAATCCCTGTCACGACCATGCGAGAAGGTAGATCCATCTGGCAAGTACTGTAGAAAGAAGCCGAAGCTTTCGATCAAAGGATGCAAGCTGGAGATGTGAAGAATCCCAAGCTTCTGCAATGACCTGTCTACTCTGCTGATGCTGGGTCCAAAAAGTTTCAAAAGTAAAGGATTTATAACGCTTCTGTCTGGGACCGTCAGTGAGTAGTAAAAGGGGACTATGATCTGACGCAATTGCAGGAAGAGCAAAGACTTCCGCTGTAGGGTAAGAAATCCTCCACTCCATAGTACATAATAATATGTCGAGACGTTCTTTGACTGCATTATCCCCTGCCCTGTTATTTACCCAAGTGAAAGCACAGCCCTTACTGTCAACATCCATTAACGAACAACTGTTTATAAATGATCGAAAGGATTGCATCCTATAGGACTCAGCAAACTTTTTTCCAACCTTTTCCCAGTGGTACAGTATCTCATTAAAATCGCCTATACATATCCATGGTAGGTTATTATAGGAAGTGATTTGTCTTAACTCTTCCCACAGCTGCTGTCGTTGATGATAAACCGCAGGCGCATGGACACAGGTAATTCTCATCGGGCTTCCTCGTGGATTAGTTATGCATAACAAGTCAATAAAATTGGCAGTATGTCTCTCTATAGATAACTGCATCTGATCATTCCAGAAAACAACCAATCCTCCCGCCAATCCCACTGGACTTACCACAAAAGAGTTAGGGAATTTCAGCCTCCTCTGAATTTTCTGGATTACTATGTTCTGGTTTTTCGTTTCCATCAAAAACACTATGTCAGGCCTTTCACGAGCCACCAGGGCCCTAAGTGCTTGAGCTGTCAAGGTATTGCCCAGACCCTGACAGTTCCAGCTGAGTAGTTTCATTTGTCCTATGGTGGCTTTTTAGGGCAAGCCATCACAGCCCAGTTGTCAGCCTTGTCAGTCTCATAAATAGGATTGTCCATGAGATGTGAATCATCAAAGTCTGCTGTGACATAGGGACGCACTTCATAAGGAGCATATCTTTTGGCCTTCTTAAGTGGAGTAGTCTTAGGAGGGATTCTATGTGTCTTTACTTTCTTGACTTTTGAAGAGGTGGCCTCAATGTCTTTGCCACTAACATGCTGGACCTGTACAGGGGGTGTTTGGTGTGGCACGAGTTCTGTGCTTGGACAATCAGCTTGAGGGACCTGTTGGTTAAGAGGAGCAGAGATAGTGTCATATTGAATAGCAATTCCGTTAGTTGTTTAGGCTTGCGATTCAGAAGCGAGACCAATTGGTCCATTCCCCCAGGCGTTCATAATGCATGCCCCATTCAGGTATATATAGACAGCCAAAATGAGCCATCAATAGCCAAACAAAGGTTAGAAGCTCCTCACCTTTGCTTAGCACCTACGCATGTGCCTCTCCCTTTATATGACTTGCTGCATATGATAACATCTCAACCCACACTCCGCTTATCACCTTCCACTTCATATCCCCAAGCCTTTCCATCTCTTGGGCCAAATTTCCCGCTTCGAAGTTTCTTGACAATCTCCCACATAGCCCCTCCACATCCCTGGTCGTGCCATTGGCATGGAGCCGTAGCTAGTTCAATAATTCCGCTGATGTAATTTGGGCAATGCCCCCCACATTGGACACCACCTTAGGCTGATTAAGGAAAAGATACATCATATAGTCGGAGATAATCTTACTGAATTCCCTTTCATCGTTTTCAGCTATGGAATCTTTGTTGTACAATATTTCAGTAGCAAGATGCCACATTATTATAGAAGTGTCATAATTAGCCTGGGCGACATATGGCAAAAGATGGTGGCACTCTATCCCCACCGGGCTACTATAGAGAAACAAATCACCTCGAGCCTCAAATATCTTCCTCACCTCTCTCAGATTATTCGCATTATTGGATTTGCGTTTCACCTCCTTGAAAATATAGATCCATAACTTCTTAATAAATGGATTGTTGGACACGTACTTCGTATTTGTAATCATTAGTTTTTTCCTCAGACCATAGCCTCCAGCAATTTGCTTACTAGCTTGATGGAGACAAGAGATGATCTTTTCACAGAGTCGAAAATTGCTAGAGCAACGATGATACTTATACATCTTTATCGGACTCTCCTTCAAGGTCTCAAAGCAAAGGTTGCAAGCAGAGATGGATTCCAACCACCTTCGAAATATAAATGGTGTGTCTAAGACCATGTAAGCAGCATTGATGTTACGCTCTACTCCACCCATGACGAAGCGAGGCTTCCTTAGGTCATCTGTGGCAGATACCAACTTATGGAGAAATGAATCTAGTTTAGATGATCATGTGTTGTACCGCTTGATTCCAGCAACAGTCCAATCGGAGAAAACAAGCATGAATAGAGCTATCACTTCAAGAGCAATCCCTCCAAAAAGAAGGGAATAAGTAATTTCCACATCGAGTTTGGAGAGCCCATGCTTCTTCAAGCGATTGAACACAACAAAAGCCAACACAATGCTAGTGAAGGCTATGAAGCAGAAAATGTAGCCCCACAAGGAATATATTGCCAACGCTTTTGTGTAGAGCACTTCATAAATGAAGTTGAGTTCAACCGAGATCACCCTCAATGCATCTATTGCAGAAACATTGCGGAAATATTTACGGCTCATTTCGCGATCCTCATATATGAAGATGAGATTTCCAATGAAGACCCTAAAATTTCCAATGAAGACCCTAAAATTTGAAAAAAAGTAGTGAGCATGCTTCACCACAATGCTCTCAGGAAGCTTCACTTCTTCATCAGAATATCTAGCTCCCCATTGAACATTGAGTTCTTTAATCAATTGGTCACCTTCATCGTCATGAAGAGACTCATCAATTAAGAACGCAATTTTTTTAGACTGAAGGCTCAAGAGCATCGATTTCCTAAGCCTCGAGAAGCTAGAGAGATTAAGTGCTCATAACCTCTCCGCATTTTTTGTGATCCCGGCAAGAAACACCAGCATTGTTGGGATCGCTAACAAGTGGTTGCTGGGAAATATATGCACGTACACATAAATAGTGGCACAAACTTGGAAAATGAAACTGAGCAGGTGTCGTCGCCAAAGAGAACTGTCCTCTAGAGAGAAGGCAGTGATGGTATCTGGACCACCAAGGTGTAACAAGAGAAACGAGGCCCAAAATGCTTGAAGTGCTCCATCTATTTCAATTGCATAAGTGGACAAGCTTCCTTGATTGTGAGAGATGAACCCAATCCCAAATGCAGCTACCCAGTCAACCATCAAATAGGCCAACCACAAAAGGAAAACAATGCGGCCATTCACTATTTTTTTTTTCTAAGGGGCGCAAATAGAATGAGAAAGACTTGAAGCAGGAAGCTTAGTATGACAAAAGATCGGATGTTCCATTTGTTCCACAGCTCCGAAATGGAGATAAAAGTCATGTTTTGCTTAGTTTGAATCTTATCACTCCTCTAGGGAATGCATTTATACTTACTGAGATGGTGCCTTGCTTGTTTGTTATAAGACAATTACTATTAAAAAAATTCAAGAAGCTAAAAGAATTGATTCATTCCATGAGCGAAGACAAGTATCTGATGCATTAATTCATAGAGAAAAGTAACACATGCACTATCAGGTTGAACATAAAACTATGTACGTGAAACTAGTTTATGTAATCGAGTTGTAGATGATGTGATGCATCATTATTGAATAATTAAACATGACTCACCTGATAACAACTAGGCTCAACCCATTTGAGTCATTTTCTATCAAATAACTGAGAGTGCTAGTATGAACACCTAGAGGGGGGTGAATAGGTGTTTAAGATAAACCTTGGCAAATATATGCAGAATAAAATAAACTTCAAACAAAGGAGTTAAGGAAGAGAATAAGAACACAAGATTTATAGTGGTTCGGCTTAATCCAAGCCTATGTCCACTCTCCCACGCTAACAGCCTTGTTGGCTGGATTCCACTATGCAATCAACAAGAGATTACAACTTCGAGTGCAAACACTTAGTAGATCACATTATCTCACTAAGTCACTCTTTTGGTATTTCTCTCACGATCACAAACGTTTAAGCTCTCCAAAGACAAGTATATGATCGAAGGTCGCTCAAACTTTAGAATTATAAATTCTACGCTTCGTCTCTTACTTGCTCATCGGTCCATGATCTCCTTAAATACTCCTCCACTTCCAAACTAGCCGTTGGACAGTATCCCTGAGAATCGTCTTCCAATATACCCATTGGACAGCTCGTATCTAGAAGATTTGGTAGCCGTTGAGTGACAAAGGTAGAATCCCAAATTGATTCGATCGCCCATACAAACGAAATCTTGGTTTCCATAAGTAAAGCTTCTTCGTATAGAAAGTTCTTGTCTTCAAGATCCAATTGTCAATCAATTAGATTGAATCAATCAAATCAATCTTGATGTGGAATCCAAACCAGATTACTAGCCGTTATATGATTGGGCTTGAGTTACGTTCTGTCAAATCTGGATATAAAGTCTGATAGCAATAGACTTTACAATCTGAGTTTGTAGACTTTACAATCTGGGTCTGAACATATCTGCTTCTGAACAGATTTAGCTTTAAGGTCTGTACCCAGTTCAGCTTCAGCATAGAGTCTGTCTTCTGGTTCATCATTTACGTTTAGTCTGGAATTAGTCAGAGTGAGTAGACTTCTGATGTAGAACAGACTTTGACACTAAAATCTGGCAGTCTTCAAACTTTGATAATATCCTCTACATGTTCTAACATCTGCATGGTCTATTACTCAACCATCAAACATGTTAGTAGCCTTTGATTTATTTTGTCATCTTCAAAACATCATAAGGGATTTCCCTAACAATAACAACAAATATCGGAGAAAATTTTCGTAGGTAAAGATGAGATGGGATCTTTTATTAAGCATGTAATAGATTATAAAATCATAGCTTCCCCTTTATACGTTGGTTTTTTATCTTCCCCCGCTTTGTCTGTCGTTGGACAGTGAAGCTATATAAGTTACTCATTAAGCTACATAGTCAGTAGTGGAACTGATAAATCTGGCCCTACACTAGATTTATGTCTGCACCAGAAATTGATCAGGTCGTCGAGATGTATAGACCACTAGAGTGCAGGTTATTAAGTACGTGATCCATTGTTTATGATAATAAGGTTTACTACTGATATTGATGTACTTCGATGACCATTGATCAGTGGTTGATACACGACGACCTATAGCTAGCGATAGTCAACAAGGATATCAATTAGAAGGGGCAACTGATTATCGATTCGGAAGAAAAGTTGAATGCCAGAAGACGTCAAGATGCAGTTATAAGTTTTCAAATTTTAAATCACTAGTGAGCAATGCAACAGAATCAATGAAGTCGTGGAGTAACCAAAACACAATTTTAAGGGAGTAACTACTTTAAGACAAGATCATGACATCTTGAAAACATGGGCACGAGATTTCCAAAGATGAGGGAACTTGGCTATAATCGCAAGAGAACTGCTCAGAGACAGTTATAGCACAATCACTTTAAACACCAGCATTCGCCTACTGGAGAGCCATCACACACAAACAACCAAATCTAATATCTTTCGGTTATCTTTACTTTCTTACACTTTAATTTCTAGTTTCTAGACTCGAGTTGTATATTGAATTCCGATATGATTCTTAGCTATAATTTCCAAATCCACGTTGTCGATAAATTTCGGCATGTATCTTTATTTTAGTTATAGCATCGACGATTAAATTTTGGCATTGCATATTTGCATTCTTGAGCTTTGTCATTGATTGAATTCCAACATAGTTCACTTACGTTCGGTTCCATTGAAGTGGCTGTATTTTCCAAACTTTGTTGTCGATTATATTCCAAAACGGTTTGTTTATGTACAATTTGTTCAAAGTAAAGATATCAACTTTCTTGTCTACCTATATCATTTCTATATGAAGTCATCACAGGACCTATAAAACTGAAGAATGACTTTCATTGAAACACATTTCGTCACCGAGCCCAATTCATGCAAAACAATTACTAAGATGGTTTCCAAATAGCATGATATTGGAAGTATTCCTCACGCAATGACAGTTGACAATTCAAGTGAGCATCACACAGAATGTCACCAGACACTCCATTTGGTTCTAGGTGAGTAGATTCTACAGTTGGAACTTGGAGCTAGTTTTGAAACCTATCCTATTTTTACGATCAAGTTCCAAGGTCCACCGAGAACCTTATTATTATTATTATTATTATTATTATTATTATTATTATTATTATTATTATTATTATTATTATTATTATTATTATTATTATTATTATTATTATTATTATTATTATTATTATTATTATTATTATTATTATTATTATTATTATTATTATTATTATTATTATTATTATTATTATTATTATTATTATTATTATTATTATTATTATTATTATTATTATTATTATTATTATTATTATTATTATTATTATTATTATTATTATTATTATTATTATTATTATTATTATTATTATTATTATTATTATTATTATTATTATTATTATTATTATTATTATTATTATTATTATTATTATTATTATTATTATTATTATTATTATTATTATTATTATTATTATTATTATTATTATTATTATTATTATTATTATTATTATTATTATTATTATTATTATTATTATTATTATTATTATTATTATTATTATTATTATTATTATTATTATTATTATTATTATTATTATTATTATTATTATTATTATTATTATTATTATTATTATTATTATTATTATTATTATTATTATTATTATTATTATTATTATTATTATTATTATTATTATTATTATTATTATTATTATTATTATTATTATTATTATTATTATTATTATTATTATTATTGGTTCCTAGTTTTTGTTCATTTATTTAAAGCAAATTCATATGAGTTTATGAGTAACAAAATGATTTAAAGTAAAAGATGAACAATAGAAATGCCTATTCGCCAAAAAATAACAAACCCATAAGATGAACAGGTAGTCACCTACAATTATAAATATAAATAATCAAGCACGTAATATAAAATAGAAATTATAAAACTCCATTCCCCGTTCATCCAAAAAAATCTAGGTGAAAAGGAAAGACAGGTGAGGAGCTACGAGGAAGGACAAACAACGAATTAGTGTTGACTTTTTCACTTATAAAATTGGTTCTAGAACAAGGTAGTCAGTCCTGGATACTGGGTGGGTATTGACTCAAGACCTATACGTGTACCAATTTAAATTGGTTCGAAAAATTTGGAACCTATTTCGAATTGATCATAGGACCTATTTTTGGGGTAGTCTAGTTCCTGGTAGAACCGATTCAGCTACACACCCCTCACTTGATGGCATAATCGAGTTGAGAAATGCATGCCATGTCTGCCAATGAGGGACATATGATACTCATCACCTGATGCTTTTTGTAGTTGAGGTGGTGCATCGAGGAAGTTAGGTCCTACTTTCGAAAAGTCAAGAAGCGATTGTGAGTTGATTTCTCTAACCATTTAGGCTATATTTGGTAGTCAAGATAAAATTTAGGAAAATGATCAATTTATCCTATCCTGTGTTTAGTTTATACCCGAGATAGGAGGAAGTCAGATATAAAAGGGATATAGTTCATATAAAAATATCCCATGAGAGATATGGGATGAAAGTAGACATGATTTCTAATATCTATAATATAAAAAATATTTTTCTAAAATAAAGAACGTCTTAAATTAATAAAATAAAGATAATATTTGAATTCTAATTGAAAAGGAAATTCAAAATAAAAAATAACAACAACTTCTATTTTATGTATTCCACACAAAGCAATAAGCATCATCCATGCATGAATCTGCCGTTTAATGTATAAGATACCTTGCTTGCATTTATTCATGGAATGGATGATGTGTAGTAGAATTGTTTAAGGACTTATTCGACGATAAAGCCTTAACCTAGTGTAGAGCAATAAGTATCGTCCATAAATGAGATACTTTCCTTTTGACATTTACTGTATAAGATACTTCGCTTGTGTTTATTCACTAAATGAATCGATTTTTTTTACCACTTTGGATCTTTTAATTAATATCGTCTTCGGACAAACAAGCAATGAACTATCACAAAATGTGTATTCTCGATTTTAAAGTTTATATGATATTTTAGAGAATTATTGAGTTCTTTAACTGGGTTCATCTATCTTGGATTGATGCAAATTTATTGGATATGTCGAAGAGAGTAACCTATAAATAGCAATAAATTTGAATTATCTCATTCGTCAAGTTTTTGATACTCACATGGCTGAGAAGAGACAACTATTATAAGTTTGACCCGTCAAGTTCTCAACTTTAAGTTGGTTTGAGAGAATTTTATTTTCTTAATAAGGAAGATAACCTACTTATCATATACAAGCACACTCACAAGACTTGTTAGATATATTCTTATTCATCAATAGTATCAAGTGTTGTGCTAGATGTGGTATCACCTATCATAGATATTAAAGTTTCATTCATGCATGATATACTTTTCTTCCACTATTTAATGCACAAGATACCTTACTTACATTCATTCACAAAATGGATAAATGTGCAAGTAACTTAGAATGAATCTATTTGATGACAAAACATCAATCTGACACAAAGTAATTAGCATCATCCATGCATGAGTCTGCCATTTAATGCATGAGATATCTTGCTTGCTTTTATTCATGGAACAGATGGACGTGTAGTAGAATTGATAAAGGACTTATTTGACGATAAAGCATTAACCTAGTGCGAAGCAATAAGCATTGTCCATAAATGAGATGCTTTTTTTTTTTTTTTTTTTTTTTGTATCTAATGTATAAGATAATTTGTTTGTGTTTATTCACTAAAGGAATTGACTTTTTTTTACCACTTTGGATTTTTTAATTAATATCGTCTTTGGACAAACAAGCAAGGAACTATTGCTACGTGTGTATTCTCAATTTTAATGTTTATATGGTATTTTCAAAACTATTGAGTTCTTTAACTGGATTAATCTATCTTGGATTGATGTGAAGTTACTGGATATATCGAAGAGAGTAACGTATAAATTTTAAAAAAAATTATTTGTCAAGTTTTTGATACTCAATAGGATGAGGAGAGGACTACCATGATTACCTCCCTTGAATATAAACCATACATAATTATAAGTTTGGCTTGTCAAGTTCTCAACTAAGTTGGTTTGAGAGGATTTTATTTTCTTGATATAGAAGATAACCTGCTTATCATATACAAGCACACTCATATGACTTATTAGAGATATATTCTCATTCATCAATAATATCAAGTGTTGTGTTAGATGTAGTATCATCTATCATGGATATTGAATTTTCATTCATGCATGAGATACTTTTCTTCAACCATTTAATGCATGAGATGCCTTACTTATATTCATTCGCAGAATGGATGAATGTGCAACTAACTGAGAAAGGACCAATTTGATGAATAAACATCAGACGCAAAGCAATAAGCATCATCCACGCATGAGTCTTCCATTTAAAGCATGAGATACCTTACTTGCATTTATTCGTCAAACGGACGGATGTGTAGCAAAATTGATAAAGCACTGATTCAATGATAAAGCATTAACCCGGCACAAAGCAATAGGCATAACCCATAAATGAGATAATTTTCTTCTAAATTTTAATGCATGAGATTCCTTGCTTATGTTTGTTTGCTGAATGAATTGATTCTTTTACCACTTTTGATAAACTATCGCAACATGTGTATTATCTATTTTAATGTTTATATGGTATTTTGCAGAATTATTGAGTTCTTTAATTAGATTAATCTATCTTGGAAGGATGTAAAACTACTGGATATGTTGAAGAGAGTAACCTATAAATAGCAATAAATTTGAAGCATCTAACTTTTCAGGTTTTTGATACTCTCAAGGATGAGGAGAAAAAACTACCATGATTACCTCCCTTGAACGTAAACAATACATAATTATAAGTTTGGACCGCTAGGTTCTCAAATTTAAGTTGGTTTAAGAGGATTTTATTTTCTTGATACAAAAGATAACCTACTTATCCTATACAAGCACACTCACATGACTTGTTAGATATATTTTCATTCATCAATAATATCAAGTGTCGTGTAAGATGTGGTATCACATGTTTCATTCATGCATGAAATACTGTTTTTTCTACCATTTAATGCACATAATACCTTGCTTGCATTCATTCGCAGAATGAATAGATGTTTAAGGGGCTATTTGTTTGTGTTCTTTTTTTTGTTCTCCGGAATACAAATTATGTTCTTTTGTTCCGAGGAATAAAAAAGAACAGAAATGCGTTTGTTTACACTTTTGTTCCAAATCTATTTTTTGTTCTCGAGAAAAATTTGGAACATAAATAAGAAACAAGAAAACTTGTTTCTTGTTTCGTGAATACTTTCGAGAAACAATTTTTCTCTCTCCTATTTTTTTTTCTCTTTCTTTTCTTCTTCTATTTTCTTTGGACGGCGACCAGCCAAAGAGGGCCAGTGATGCCAACGACCGGCCGTCGAGGGCCCTGTTGACCTCGTCGGAGCATTGCCGGCCCTTTGCGAGCTCGAGCTCGCCCAAATCCGGCGAGGCTGCCGGCCCTCGTCGGCCGGTTGCTGGCCATGGCCGAGGCCGACGACCGGCCAAAAGAAGAAAAAAATAAAATAAAAATAAAAATATTAAAAATTATATAAGTTTACCAAACGTGTTTCTATTATTTTTCTATTCCAAGAACAAAAATTTTGTGTAGTTACCAAACGTGTTCTTCTGTTAAAAAATTATTCTCCAGAACAGAAATAGTTTTTTTTTTTTGTTCCCTAGAACAATTTTTGAATAGAAATGTTACCAAACGCACCCTAAGTAACTGAGAAAGGATTGATTCAACCGTAAATATCGACTCGACGCAAAGCAATAAACATCATCCATGCATGAGTCTGCCATTCAACGCAAGAGATACCTTGCTTGCATTTATTCATGGAACGTATGGATGTGTAGTAGAATTGATAAAGGACCGATTCGACAATAAAACATCAACCCAGCACAAAGCAATAAGAATTGTCCATAAATGAGATACTTTTCTTCTAACATTTAATGCAAGAGATACTTTACTTATGCTTATCGCTTGCTTATGTTTATTTGCAAAATAAATGGATTCTTTTACGACTTTGGATTTTTACAGATATTGTTTTCTGACAAACAAACAAGGAATCACTGCAACATGTTTTTATAGGTTCCTCACTATTTATTCTATACTTCTTCTTCTTTTTTGTAACTGAAATTATAGTAGAGGGAATGACAAGATTCCAACCAAGCAAAAATATGATATTTAGCTCCATTTTAGATTTGTGGAACAAATGAAACATTCGCGCCAGCATGTCATACTCATCCTATACATTTTGTTGTAACTAAAATTATTGTAAAGAGGAATGATAAGATTGTCCATTTCAAAGTTGTAGAGCAAATGGAATCTCCGAGCCTCGTCATACTCATCCAATACATTTTGTTGTAACCGAATAGTGAAGAGGAATGATAAGATTGTCCATTTCAGATTGGTGGGACAAACGGAACATCCGAGCCTTTGTCATACTAAACCTCTCTCTTCAGATCTTTCTCATTCTATGTGTACCTCTTAGAAAGAAAATAGATAGTGACTGCATCATTTTCCTTTTGTTGTTGGCCTATTTGATAACTGACTGGGTAGTTACATTGGTGATTTGGATCATCTCTCCCAACCAAAACAATTTATGTACTCGTGTGGCTGAAGTAGACGGAGCACTTCAGGCATTATGAGTCTTATTCTCTTGTTACATTTTAGTGGTTTCAATAACATCACTACCTTCTCTCTATAGGACAATTTATTTTGGCGCGGCACCTTAGTCTGATCTTCCAAGTTGGTGTTGTCATTTATGTCTTTGTGCATATATTTCTCGATGACAAGTCATTGGCACTCTCAAAGATGCTGGTGTTTCGTGTATTGCACTATGAAATTACTAGACATGTCACATGCACTACTCACATTTTAAACATTTTTATTGTTCTTGTGGGCATGAGTAAACCATATCCAAAAGCAAATGTGCTGATGAATGAATGGTAGTGCTTTGCTTGGAAAGGAAAAGGCACATGAAATATGTGCAAACGTGTATATACATACTTGTATCAAAATCTTTGTATGATACTACTTTGACAATAATTCGCTAGGGTCTGATTAAAATGATTGGTCATGCATATATGCTTATACACGAGCTTTACCCAGGTATTTGCTTTTGGTGTTAGTTTAGCAAATGTTTTAATTCTTATGTACATATTGTTTGTGTATATATAGTTTCTCTTTTGCAATATCTATATACAATTAGATGAAAACAGTTACTCCATGATCGCACTTATTGTGATAGTAATGCTTTAAAATAACTTTTCTTGTATATAGATTTTCTTTTAA
Organism: Eucalyptus grandis; assembly: GCF_016545825.1. Classification (NCBI taxonomy): domain Eukaryota; kingdom Viridiplantae; phylum Streptophyta; class Magnoliopsida; order Myrtales; family Myrtaceae; genus Eucalyptus; species Eucalyptus grandis. Next base: position 4,697,155 of record NC_052612.1, read on the forward strand.
AATAACTACGCAAAAATGAGGCTAATATTTCATAAAAAGAGGCTTCCTACATTTGAGTTATAAGAAGAAAACGAAAATTAAACTGAATAATAAAAGAAAAACTCTCTCTCTCTCTCTCTCTCTCTCTCTAGCACTGATGAACAAAAGTGTTCATCAATGCCCTTCGAGCATTTATTTAGGGCACTTAATTTGGAATAATTTACTAATCAAAAGAGTAACTACTCATGAAACTGCAAAATTACTTTAATTAATTGATTAACAATTACATTTGAAGCGCTTATTGCAAAAAAAAAAAAAAAAAAATCCTATTATAATAGGCTGACAAGTTTTACATTTAGTTATTTTTTTAAAGTATATTATCATAGCTAAATTTACACTCGTGTTAAAGAAAATCTAAACTTGAAATTTAGAATATCCTTTCTCTTTCATCTCTTTTCTTTGCCTAACAAAGAAAAAAAGGAAATAATCCTTCGATCTACAGATGGGACATGCTTCTCTTCTTCCCCTTCCCCTACTTGCGAACTTGATTTGTTTCGTCCAGTAAAGAAAGTACATTCTCTAAAGAAAAGTTTCGGTTTTCCAAGCACACATTCCATGAGATAAGGTCTGAACCAACTAGAGACACAAAGATACGATATAACGTGCATTTTTTCCCAAATTATTTTCGGACAATAACCGCTCCTTTGGGCAAATCATCTAGAGTCTGTTTTGAGCAAAGGTGGAGAGCTTCTAGCTTTTGTTTGGCTGTTGATGGTTCGTTTCGGTCGTTACTACAAACCTGACTCGAGCATACATCATAGAGAGCAGGATGTCATGTTGTCGACGTTATTCATATAACTTGAATACGATTTTTGTTTAAGTTATCATGAGATGCCAAGGAGTGGATAATCATATGAACGGCAAGCCTTCTATAGCAATTTTACGATACGTCGCAATGTCATCGATCCAATCAATCCCCACAATGGCATCGATCCAATCAATCCCCGCTTCTCGTCTGATAATGTGCAAAATGTTGTATTTTGTGATAGAAGCTATATTTCGATTGTTATGGAATAATTAATGCAAGATTTAGGACTAGTGCGATTTTATATCTCTGATTTTTGTTGACATGTAATCCCTGTGCGAATAAAATAATGGATGGCGTGTGAGAATGCAGTGGGTGTTGCACGTTGGATGGAGATTGCTTCGAGATATTAAAGCACAAGCAAAGAAGCGGCGTCGGGTCAGAACAAGATGGAAGACAGATACAAACTCGATTCATTGATTTTTATTAAGACAACCAGCTTTTTATATTCCTATGAACCTAAAGAAAGTTGCTCAATTCACCATGGTAAAGCCTAAACCATCGGAAAGGATCAATTCAACAAAACATCATTAATTTAAAGTGGCAAAACTTAGGAAGTTAAAGTCGAAATTGAGAGACTATTTTTGTTGCGTTTGACTTCACACGTCATTGTTCATGGTACAAATGCAACAACAAGCTTTAGCTTATTTGTAATCCTCGAACTGTTATCTCATATTGCATAAACAATCATAATAATAAACTCAAGGACGTCTATTTAATTTTAATTATAGGAATACAAAAGTAAAAACAATAATACCAAATCTAATTTATATGTAGGTTAATTATAATTTGCACAGAACTTACTACATTGAATGAGTAAAATTTCACTTAACATAAATTCATTTCACTGCCGTTACAACAAAAACAATTATTGAAAAATGTAAAATATGTATCAAATGTAGCTTCTTCTTTCTTTTTTTATGACCCAGGGAACTCCGCACGGCCGGTAGCCGGAGATAAACCACTGGGGGCAACATGTGCTAGTTGATATTGCAAGTATGAGTACCTAGAGGGGGGGTGAATAGGTATATAAAGGATTTTTCTTCAACAATTGCACAATACTAGACAGTTAAAGGAAACGATAATCAAAGTAAGACTCGAGAGAAGAGAAAATTGAACACGCGGTTTATAGTGGTTCGGCTTATATCAAGCCTACGTCCACTCTTCTTCACCGACAGCCTATTGGCTGGATTCCACTATGAACAAAGGAGAAGTTACAAAGACGTTTTGCCTTGATTCCACAAAGGTAGATGTTCTACCACACCTCCTCAAGATTTCTCACAAATATAGACTCTCTCTTTCGTATACAAGTGTTCGCTCAAAGGATTTGTCTAAACAAAAAGGAGCTTCAGACTTTGGAATTCTTCTATCGCGCACACCTTGAACAACTAAGACAGTCTTCCTTATATACTCCTTTATGCCATCATACCCGTTGGCACTTACCAAAGGAATTCCTCCAATCTACCCGTTGGACGGAATCAATTAGGAAGATTGTTCAAGCTATTAAAGGAACGTGTTGATAGCCCATCAACTCGTTCGCCCATACAATCGGGGATCTCGGTTTCCATAAGCGTAACCTTCCAATAATATTTAGGCAATCCCGGATCTTCAATTTATCGAGTCAATCTTCGATCAATCAAAGAACTCCGTTATGTCTTCTCCAGCCACGAGATCTTCCAGCTTGATAAGGTCAAATCCTTAACGAAACATCCAGCTCGGGATAACCTTTCTTCAACGGATTAGAGACTGTCAATGAGGATAGACTTTGAGTCTTGAGTCTGGCTGTCCGGAGGTCTTCAGACTTTAAATAGCAGAGTCTGTAAGCCTTCAGACTAGACTGATAGAAACGTTTTGTCAACTTCAAAACACTTCAAGAAGATTTCTCCAACAATCTCCCCATTTTTTATGGTGACAAAACTTTCCTGCAGATTTGGATGTCTTTGACCTGCAAAACATTCCTCAAACACATATGCATATCTTATAGAGATAAATGGCTAATGTAATAACACTAGAATCTGCAACCACAGAAAATAGGTTAGTCCAAAAGATATGATGAAGCCATTCATAAGATATCAATATTGGTTAATAGAAGCAAATCAAGTCCAAGTCTCGGTTCAATTCTCATCCGACACAAAACAAAGTCAAACAGGTTCAAACCACAAACCACAAAGCAATCCAACAAACAAAAAGTTTAATGAATGAAAAGTTTTTGATCAAATCTTGCATCTCTCCCCATTTTTGTCATCATTAAAAAGGATGAGATGAAGTCAAGATTGCTTAGGAACGCGGACAAGCTGGAAATCTTCCATAGATCGAACAATGCCTTCCAGCCTTTTAAAGTCTTCCTTTAGTTGTGCAATCTCCTCACTCTTGGCATTAGCCTCGATTCAACAGAGAGGGCTTGCATTTTATCATTCAATGAACAGGAAGAAGCTTGACCTTCATTCTTCAAGCTTTGAACTTCGCATCCCAAGGCATAAATTTGACCTCGCATCTCCAAGAGAATATCCATGATTCCCGCGAAAATCTGCTCCATTATCGCTCCGAGTACTTGCTTCGGCTCGATCTCGATGGAGTAAATGCAGACGATGGTAGATCAGCATAATCTCGCAGGTTTGGCGATGAAACTTCATGACCTTCTTCCGGGAAACCGAGATGCATAAACATCCTCCGGGTCCTGCTGGTGAGCGACCGACTCCTTCACTTGCATCAGACATGAAGACTTCACTCCTTTCTCCCGATCTCCCCGTTTCCATGCCTACGTGTGGAGAAGAGTGTTCATCAGGTTCTCCTTCTTCTCTTCTTTCTTCTCTCGGGTCTTTCCTCCTCTCGTTCTTTTCAGCTTCTAATTCTTCTTCTTCCTTCTCATTTGCTTCTTTTGTCATTTGTTCCGATTCTTTCTTTGTGGAACAGACGACTTAAATTCTTCAAAGCCAATGCAGAGATGGTGATGTCTTCCTCATCATCTTCATCCTCAACGAGGAGAGCTCTTCTTCTCTTGGATGGAGTAACCATGGGCTCCTTCCCTTTTCTTTTAGTGCAGAAGAAATTTGATGAGATTTTGCAGAGTCTTTCCTTGAATTTCTCCAACTCCTTGCTCAGTTCCTTCGCACGCATTTTGGTTACCATTTTCAGTCCTACCACCATATTATCGCAAGGTCGAACACAAAAGATTTGTGGAGGTTGAATATTCAGATGTCCGAATAACTTCGTAACAAGGCTTGGGTAAGGAGTTGACCTCGTCCTTCATCATTGCTCTATACATGTGAAACATCACAAGTGTGAGGGAGAGAAAACCTTTTCCAAAGAGAATGGCATACATCAGCTTGGCCTCCGAACTTGAAACATCGGGCCTTGGAAGTTGATTTCGGTCGGAGGCAATTAATCACAATTTTGTGAAGCAAGATGTTGAATGCACCCATCCTTAGGTAGGTGATCTTTTCATCCGTTCTCCCGTCCTTCACCGTTCAAGTGTGGCTCGAGCAATGGAAACTTTGATTGATTGATATCTTCCTCTTTCGACTTCTAACACATCTCGCAAAGCATATTCATATCCACAACATAGTCTTGGTCTTTTACGCTCAAAAAGAATCTATTCGCATCCAAAAGCTTAGATTTGAATATAAATATGCAAGCATTCAGCATATGCCTCAGAGAGTCGAGCATAACTTTTCAAGTTGAAGATAACTGAACTTTTCCCTCAAGTTCATATTCACAAAGATCCAGAAAATCAAAATCAACACTCCTAGGGTTTATTACCCCACGCTTTAGCAATTTCGAGTACAGATCCTTTTGCTCCTTAGATCTGAACAAATCTCCCCTTTTTCCTTGATTTTCAACCGCAACACCCATTTTTGGTTGAAATTGACTGTATAATTTGTCATCATCATTCCCATCGCAGATTTGGCCCCGCCACGAGGATCACTTGGGATATTTGCAAGGGTTTCCTCACCACCCCTTTTCGAGCAATTCCCAAACTTTCCATTTTTTTCAGAAAGATATATTCGTTCCCATGTCCTTTGTCTTTAAGAAACTCATCAATGTAGTTCAAAGGAGTACGAATTCCTTTTAAGGCACGATATAACCGGTAAATATAAGCGGGCTTTTGAACTCTTACAGTGGTCTACTTCTCGATGATTTCTTCCGTTGTTGTTGATCAACGCCTTTAGGACTAGATGGAGGAGAATGACGCTGAGAATGTTGTGGGCTCGCTTGCTGTTCGGGAGTCACTTCTTATTCAGCAAGATCGAAGTGCGTAGGCCCCTCACTCATCCGTCGTGGTCCCCCGCTTGCGATTCTTGAGGACTTTCTTGAAGATGACATCTTTCTCGCTTTTGGAAGATTCCTTGCTTGACTTTCCCAGGAAAGATGACAACTTTTTTTTTTAGGATTAAACGAAGAAGCCAAACGGGAATGGAGGATCGATGCTTTCTAGGGTTTTTGAGAGAAAAGTGAAGAGGAATCGATAGCTCACGATCGGTTAAAAAGAGGGATAAACGAACCGTCATAAAGGAAATAAAAATATGCCTTTTCAAAATAACTGTCTTTTTCCGCAAAAATAGCCATTTCAAAAATAACTTCCTTTTTGAAAATGAAACGATGCAATATTTACGTCAATTAAATATAGCATCAATTTAAACACGTCCGACGATCGTACCTTTTAAGATGGGATTCAAGAGAGAAAGACTTATACCGACGGACGTACCAAGACTATCTTTCGATAAAGTCTTGTAAGTCTCGAGTCCGAAAGTCTTTAGACTTTGATATCCTCATACCTCAAAATGTTGAGTCCGGGAACGTATAGACTCAAATTGATTTTTCTCCAAAGGCTTTGTGAATATATCCGCCGATTGATTCTTTGAGTCAACAAATTGAATTGAAACATCTCCATTTTGAACATGGTCTCTAATAAAGTGATGTCGAATCTCTATATGCTTTGCTCTTGAGTGGAGAATTGGATTTTTGGTGAGGTTGATAGCGCTGGTGTTGTCACAATTAATCTCCGTGCATGAGTCTTCAATTTCAAAGTCTCTTAGCTGCTGTTTTATCCATAGAATTTGCGAACAGCAGCTTCCAAGAGCTACATATTCTACTTCTGTTGTTGAAAGGGACACAAGTGCTTTGTTTCCTTGAAAACCAAGACACTCCCCGCTTCCAAGCAACCGGCAGTTCCCAAGTGCTTTTTCTATCAACTCGCAACCGGCCAGATCTCGCGTCCGAATATCCTTAAGATTAAAGTCTCCTTCTTAGGATACCAAATACCGATGCTTGATGATGAAGCAACGTATTTAATGATGCGTTTCGCAGCACTAAGATGGGATTCTCTAGGATCTGATTGAAACTTAGCACAGATGCAAACACTCAACAAAATGTCAGGTCTAGAAACGGTAAGATAAAGAAGTGAACCAATGATACTCCTGTACAGCTTTTGATCAACTTTCTTCCCTTCTTCATCTTTGTCTATCTTCAAAGAACTTGACATCGGTATGTCGGTCTTTTACACTTTTCCAGTCCAAATCTTTTGACAAGATCATTAACATATTTTTCTTGATAAATAAAAGTTCCTTCATTCAATTGTTTTACTTGAAGACCAAGAAAGAATGTTAACTCTCCCATCATACTCATTTCAAATTCATCCTGCATAGACTTAGAAAATTTCTTACACAGATTTTCATTAGAAGATCCGAAAATAATGTCATCCACATATATTTGAACAAGTAAGAAAATTTTGTTCTCCTTTTGATAAATAAAGTTGTATCTACTTTACCTTTGACAAAACCATTTTGTATTAAAAACTTACTTAATCTATCGTACCAAGCTCGAGGTGCTTGCTTTAAACCATACAAAGCTTTTTTCACCAAGACGAGTCCGGCTTCTTTGGGTCTTCAAACCCCGGTGGTTGTTCCACATAAACTTCCTCTTGGATAAATCCATTGAGGAAGGCGCTTTTGACGTCCATTTGGAATAACCTGAAATTCTTATAACAAGCAAATGCAAGTAATAGTCGAATAGCTTCTAACCTTGCTACTGGAGCGTAAGTCTCATCATAGTCTATTCCTTCTTCTTGCGTATATCCCTTGGCCACGAGTCTTTCTTTGTTTCGTACGACTTTTCCTTTCTCATTTATCTTGTTTCTGAACACCCATTTAGCTCCAATAACAGTTTTACCTTTTGGTTTGGATGTCAATTCCCAGACATCATTAATGCTGAACTGTCTGAGCTCTTCTTGCATAGCTTCAATCCAACTTTCATCGATAAAGCTTCTTCTATTCTTTTTGGTTCAATTTCAGAAACGAGAGCCACAAAGACTAGACTCTTCTCGCCTTTTGGATCAGTGCGAATTCCTTCATTTATTTCGCCGATTATAAGATCTTTGGGATGACCGGACTTATGCTTCCAGTTACTTGTTGATTTGTCTCGGGTTGAAGATCTCTCTTTGTTTGGATCTTCACGAACATCCTGATGAAGGTTTTCCATAGTCTGAGATGCTTCTTGAGTTGTAAGCTTTGGAATGTCTGGAGCAGGTTCGACTCTTCTTGATGAGTCTGACTTGATTCATCTTGCGTTGAGTCTTGAAATTTGACATTCATTGACTCCTCCACTGATCGGCTCTTCTTGTTATAGACTCTGAAGGCTTTGCTTGATGTAGAATATCCAAGGAAGATACCTTCATCTGATCTTTCTTCAAACTTACCAACTCGATCTCCAATACTTTGTGTTCTGGTTGGTCCGAAGAGATCCATATGCAGCAACTGTAGTACATGATTAGTAGAGACATGATTTATTGGCTTAAATGAATTTCTTACCTGTTTTCCCAGAATACATGGAGTGCATGGATCAGTCTTTTGATAAGGTAATTTGGGTAGTCCTCGAACAAGCTGTTTTGATGAGATTTTGGCTAATTGCTTCATGTTGACATGACTAAGCTTTCTGTGCCATAAGCTTGCTTCGTCTTGAATTGAGATAAAACATTGCGATTCATTTGGTTTCACATCCAGAAGATATATGTTTCCATGTTTACGACCTATGAAAGATCGAGTAGAGTCTTTACCGATTCCGTAACATATTCCTTCTTGAAAGAAGATCTTGAAACCAGTATCACACGTTGACTAATGCCGAGAAGATTGTAATTGAGTCCTTCCACTAAGGAAACATTACTTATTGTGAGATTTCCAATTTTCACAGTTCCAAATCCCACAATACTTCCTTTGATGTTTCCTCCAAATGAAAATTTTCCACCATTTACTTGAGCAAGCTTTATGAAACATTTTGAGTCTCCTGTCATGTGTCTTGAGCATCCACTGTCAAGATACCACTTTACCTTTTTCTTGACGGTGACCTGCATTTAAAAAAGAGTCTCAAGCTTTCTTTGGTACCCAAACTTTCTTGGGTCCTTTGGAGTTAGTAACATAAGCAAGATAGCCCATATTTTCTTAACAGGTTTCCAAACCATAGGACACTCTTTTTCAAAGTGATCCGGACTGTTGCATTTTGAACATTTTAGAGCATTTCTACCTACAGATTTTACAAAAACTTTCTTGAAGTGATTTTTGTAAACCTCACTCGAGAGTCTTTTCTTAATTCTTTCTTTCACTTTAGGAAAATCAATGAAGCAAATTGTTTCTTGTCATACCTAGACCGGACTTATTAAGTAAGGTCTTTGTGCTAAAAGAATTTTCTCAAGTTTTTCAGACCCTATTGAAAATTTCTTTGATATATTTGATAAGTCTGTTTTTAAAAAAGCATTTTCTTTTAAAATATTGTCTTCATTTTCTTTAAGATTGGAAACAGACAAGTCTAGACTTTTAACTCTTTCGCTAAAACATTTTCCTTTTGTTTTAGAGCTGAGTTTTCCTTTTTCAGTTCGGAAATTCTTTTGAGAGAAGTCTTAAGACTAAAACATAGTTCATCAATATATTTAGAAACTTTGACAGGAATTTTAAAATTACTTGCCTCAAATTCACCGTCCGAGTCGATCCAGTCCGAGTCCGATTGTGCCATCGACATAGATTGGCATATTCATTATCACTTTCTTCACACTCGTGTCACTCCAAAGTTTCAGCTTTGAGAGCTTTTTGAAATTTTTCAGCTTTTCCTCTCTTCTTCTTCGTAAGAGGACAGTTGGGTCCGATGTGTCCCTTTTTCTTACATTCAAAGTGATTTCACGTCTTTGTTTGGTTCTCATCATCAACAGACTTGGTCTGCTGTCTTTGAAAGCTTTGTTTCTTTGAGTTGAACCTTCTTCCTTTTCTATTCAGTTTTCTGAATTTTCTTATCATGAGAGCAAGCTCCTCATCGTCCATATCATCTTCAGAATCTCAGTATCATCGTAATCATCATTTGATTTTAACGCAATGGATTTCTTACTTTTTGGATCTTCATCTTCATTGATCCGTTCCACTTCATAAGACTGAAGAGTTCCAATTAGCTCGTCGACAGACAGTGGCATAATTCTTTGCGTCTCTCTTATCGAAGTCTTTATGTGATTCCAATCCCTGGAGAGTCCACGCAATAGCTTGTTTACCTTCATGGGATCAAAAGTTGGTTGACCTTGATTTTCAAGACCATTCACAATATCTGTAAAACGACTAAACATGTCAGATATAGATTCTCCTGGTTTCATTATGAAGGCTTCATATTGACCAAGAAGAATGTTGATTCTGTTTCCTTCACTGACTGTTCCTTCATAGGTGATATGCAATCTGTCCCAAACTTCTTTTGCCGTACCACAAGAAGATATTCTATTATATTCAGTTGGTGATAAAGCACAATATAAGGAGTAAATTGCTTTTGCATCGAGTGTTTGTCTCTTGATTATTTCTTCCCGAGACATTCCGCTGGTTTCATCGTTTCCTTTCCTCTTTCGAGACCGATGCGGTGGTAGGAGTAATTTCTTTTCTACAACGTCCCATTCCGGAGGATCCTTTGATCGTAGGAAAGCTTTCATCTTGTTCTTCCAGATGTTGTAATCCTTTCCATCAAAGTAGGGTGGTCTGGTATTGCTTTGCTCTTCCATCAGCCCCTGGTGCTAGCATACTAGCCATGGATCTTTTACTACGAAGTAAAACACTTCAAATAAAGTAAGTACATGTGCTCGATACCAATTGATATTGCTAGTATGAGTACCTAGAGGGGGGTGAATAGGTATATAAAGGATTTTTCTTCAACAATTGCACAATACTAGACAGTTAAAGGAAATGATAATCAAAGTAAGACTGAGAGAAGAGAAAATTGAACACGCGGTTTATAGTGGTTCGGCTTATATCAAGCCTACGTCCACTCTTCTTCACTGACAGCCTATTGGCTGGATTCCACTATGAACAAAAGAGAAGTTACAGCATAGCTTTGCCTTGATTCCACAAAGTGTAGATGTTCTACCACACCTCCTCAAGATTTCTCACAAATATAGACTCTCTTTCGTATACAAGTGTTCGCTCAAAGGATTTGTCTAAACAAAAAGGAGCTTCAGACTTTGGAATTCTTCTATCGCGCACACCTTGAACAACTAAGACAGTCTTCCTTATATACTCCTTTATGCCATCATACCCGTTGGCACTTACCAAAGGAATTCCTCCAATCTACCCGTTGGACGGAATCAATTAGGAAGATTGTTCAAGCTATTAAAGGAACGTGTTGATAGCCCATCAATCCCGTTCGCCCATACAATCGGGATCTCGGTTTCCATGCGTAACCTTCCAATAATATTTAGGCAATCCCCGGATCTTCAATTTATCGAGTCAATCTTCGATCAATCAAAGAACTCCGTTATGTCTTCTCCAGCCACGAGATCTTCTCCAGTTGATAAGGTCAAATCCTTAACGAAACATCCAGTTCTGGATAACCTTTCTTCAACGGATTAGAGATCACAATGAGGATAGACTTTGAGTCTTGAGTCTGGCTGTCCGGAGGTCTTCAGACTTTAAATAGCAGAGTCTGTAAGCCTTCAGACTAGATTGATAGAAACGTTTTGTCAACTTCAAAACACTTCAAGAAGATTTCTCCAACACTAGTCACCACACACGTGTCACCGAGTAAGTTGCCAAAGGACTCAAAGCTAGCCCTCCTGCAACTTGCGTTGCAGGAGCTTCGAATACTAGACCTCCTCGATGGAAGTCTAGTGCCTACCCAGCTGAGCTACCGCGGCGGGTGGTTAATTCTCCTCTCTCCCATCGCCACACGCACGTTTTAGTGAAGAGGCCAATTGACAAAGTTAAGGAGAAAAGGGTTCGATCTTCCAAATTACATCTCTGCTATTTCGTCAAGTTAGAAAAGCTCCAAGTTGCTACCCACACAGGCCCATACCCGAGACAGTCCCAGACGAGTTTACTAAGCATTTAACAAGGCGATAAGGGAAAAGTTTCATTTCAAGCGACATGCCAAATTATGATGGTCAGTCGAACGCAGCAATGGGACAACATTATTGCAAGAAGCAAACGGTCACTTCAACATGATACAAGAAAACCAAATCAGACGTTCCAGTCAGTGGCAATGAGCACAGACCTAAGGAATTTCTGAATCCGCCATTGGCAACTGGCATTTTCATTCCGCTCATCTGAGCAAATCATCTAGCACTGTGACCTTCGAACAAAGCTGTTATTGGTTTACAATGAGCTTTACCCGATTCATTCGAACAATTAGCCGGCGCCTTCTGAAGTCAGGACTCCATGAGTCGATCCAGGACTAATTTCACGACAGAGGGAGCGTCAACAGTCACCGCCACCTTCACCTTCGGTTTGTCAGACCATTCCGTGTGTTCACCGAACCTAATCAACGAAGTTGATATAGCTGAGTGGTTACAACAAGCATACTCAAGTGGAGGAACTTCTTTACAAGCATAGCATATGAGAAGGGTAATCCAACCTCCTATAGTTTAGATTAGAAACGCTACCTCTCCTCTATACTTCTATTCTTTGTTATTCAGCAACAATACAGGGGAAAAATTCTTTGTCCCTTTTAAGGGTAATTGAGATACAAATCCGTTTGTCGCATCTTCTCAAAATCGAAACTTCAAGGAAATAACTCTTTATTTTTCCAGAGTTTAAGCAGATTTCAAATCCAGCACTGTCTGTGCCCTTCACAATATATTAATTAGATCCTGGACTTCTTATTGGGTTTAACTCATATCAGACAGCCTTGCTTCACGACATGATGCCCACCATCAGTGGTTGGCACTCAAAAAAATTATGTTGAATTAGTAGAAGAAGGGATCTGAAAGGGCCCTTGAAAATTGAGCTGCAGCATTCTACCTACCTTTTCTGTCCATTGTATAGTATAGTGAGCCCTCTTGTGATACCGGTCGTTTGCACTCTAACCACACCTTCAGTGAAAGTTAAAAGTGAAGGGTTCAAAGCTGCAATTATTGTTGTTGGATCGTGGAGGTAAACTCCTGCACCAAGATGAGATATAAGTGTTAAAAATAAACGATGGGAAGATAATAAAAACCATGTCCTGAATCAAGATGTTTCAGTAAGCATACCTCTGGTGAAGTATGCTTCGCGGTGATAGGCAAAGTACACTTCCAAGATTCTGGAGAGGTATTGAGCAAATCTTCCATTTGATTGGACCAACTTATCTCTATCTGCATCTGTAGTGTCTCAAAACAGTTCAGATTAAAAAACCTGGCAATCCAAATTTCATCATAATTATTTAAATAATTAAATATGTAATTGACAATACCAGGATTATTACACAATTCAAATCTTTTATTAAATGGATTAAGTTTATGGTTGTTGACTGGCCTGACTTTTGGTGTCACTACTGTTTAGGCAGAAAATACTTCAATACAGTAAGAAGCTGAATACTTGCAATTTGTCGCACTCAATCAATAAAAACATTCTTTGGCCAAAAACAGAAAAATCCATAGAGTAAGCAACGAAAGTGGACTTGTGAAACTATGCTGGAAACAGTTCTGACCCTTAAGTAAATTTACCCTTCAGTTCAACCATCAGAAGAAAAACTAACACCATAGGTTTTTCCAAAAGCAGCAGATAGGATGCTTTACTTATAACTAGAATGATTAAAGGATCACTAGAAAATCACTAGCATTATCTCTGCATGCTCTATGCTAAATCTCTATTTAAGTCCATCGAAACATGCGCACTATTAGCAAATTTTAACACTAGCTGACTTTACCTGTCAAAACAACCTGATGGGTTACATGTATTCCTACAGCCAGAACATCAGCTCCACTGGTAAATACAATGTCTACAGCATCTGAGATGTACAAGATTAAGAAAAAGAGTTAAAGCTCTGGACCTGAGCAGTCAAATAACTTCAGGTTGGACTAGTAACTCGCTCCAGGTATGTCCAACCCTGCATACACCACTATGATAGGACACTTCGCAAACAAAGTTAGGCCACACAGACTTCCAAGCCACGGTTAGTTAGAGAAAGAGAGCCTTTAAGCGAGCTTATAGCAGCTGTTCAAGTTTTACATTGCAGGTTTTAAATATTGTCTTGGAAGAAAAAAGAAGAAATTTGACAACTCATATTGGTTTCAGCTGCTGGATTCACGTTGCCATTAATAGAAAAAGCTCCACCAAGAAGCACGGTCTTCCCAATCTTTCTGGAAAAGGTTGGATCTTGGTGAAGAGCCTGGATTACATATCCATTTGACAACTTATGAATAAGCCCTGTTAAACAAGCATGATTTGTGTATGCTACCAAGTGAAACAAGCATGACAAAAGATCAAGATTCTGACCTGTGCAATATCTAGGAGCTGGCCCCATGCAGCCACAGTAATTTCCCGAGATGAAGGTTTGCTTGTTCGATGAGAAAAGTAGCTGCTTACTGTCCTAGTTGTTTTTTCCTTTTGGTGGTGGGAAGTTTTGATTGCCAAGTCTGTTAGCGCCATGGACAAAATTCACAATTCGAAGCTTTGTACCTCTCTATAAAAGAAACGACGATGAATCGAACAATTGATCATGTTTCTTTTAAGATAAACAAATGGATTTTAGTTGTTTAGGAGGGCGTATGAGAATCACCTCACAGTCAGAATGCCATCAAAATTCACCGAACTTAAGTATGAGATTTGAAAATTGCGGTCCAAGAACATCACAAACATGAAGTAAAGGATCCAGGAATTCCCGGTAATTAAAATGAAGAACCGAGAACCAGCCTTGCGGCCTTGCAGGGTTCCCTTGCTTTACAAATGAACTTATATATTGCCAACAATGCCTGCCGGGAAGGTGGGTCCCACGATGAACTGGACTTTACCCGATCCGCGTACAAAACGGAAGGACTTTATTAATCTTCTTAAGCAAAAATGAATTTTAAATTGTTGAAGGTTTCTTCTTTTTTCTGTTTTTTTTTTCCTCGACCTACATTTTGAGGAGGTTTGGAACATTCTAATAAGACATAAATGACAGTAGAGGATCTCAGATACCTCCATCACGGTTTTTGTTAAAATGTTAGAAAAATTTCACATTAAAAAATTGGTGCAGTGTAAAATACTTAATATATTTTAATTGGTCCATAACTCATTTGCTTAAACTTAGTAAAGGTGGATCCACCTCAATATGTTAACGGATTTGAACTTGGGCTCTTTAATACCTTCCAGTAAGAAATATGTTGACCAATGTGCTCCCAATGGTAGCCTTCATGGTTTGGTCACGGGAGAAAAGGAAAGATTGTTAAGATGCATGGATGAATTGTGTTAGGAAGTCTCACATTGTTAGCCTTCATGGTTTGGTCCGTGAGAAAGGGGAAGATTGTCGAGATGCACATTTGAATTGTGTTAAAAAGTTCGACATTAGGAAATTGATGTGGCAGTGTGGAGCAGTTAATATATATCATATTTGGCCAATAAATCATTGATTCATGGGTTCAGCTAGATATATTGACGTGTTTAGATTTGGAGTTTCTCTTGGTGATCTCCTTAGGTATAGGTATCAAGCTTCTGCTGCGCACTCCCAATAATTTTGTACATGAAACTAATGGACTTTTTCCGACACTTCTCGCATTTTCGTCCCTTTTTGGTTCTTGTGCCCATGAGTAAACCATATCCAAAAGCAAATGTGCTGGAGAATGAATGATAATGTTTTGCTTGGAAAGGAAATGCACATGAATCTGTACAAGCATGTGAAGACATACTTGAATCGACTCTTTGTATGATACTAGCTTGCCTGATGACATAAACTGCTGAAATCTGATCGCTTGAGCAACTAGAAGTCAAATGAAACTCGAAGCTTAAGCCTAATCATGACCATTTCATGGTTACCTAGTTCATACTCATGAGGCTTATTTGTGATGGGTCGTTCTTGCTCGGATATGAAGAGGCAAGGGATAGGAGAATCTTTTGATTGTTGAAACTTCTATATAATCGTATCTTGGTATGCTTTGTTTATCTCACTTGTGGCTTACTAGGAATGCCAGGTCGCACGCATTTTTGTTAGGAGGGAAGTTCTCTCTATACGCGCCGCGCAACTACCTTCCTTTCCTTTTCGACGAGGAAAGCTATTGATGATAGCCATGAAATTTTATGGTACTGAGGAGTATTCTTCGATTTCTGGTGATTGTTGCTGAGATTGAAGTGAGCTTATGACAAAGGTGGTCTTGATTAATTGAATTTGTCAATTTATATAGAGAACTTTCTAGTAAACCCTTCCACCATATTAAACTTTTGAGTTTTGTTCTTGACTTAGCCTTCGTTCATTTATCAGAAAATGTAACTTTTTTGAAAAGGAAAATAATAATATTTTCTTGTATTCAACTAAAACCCGAAATGAACTAGAAATATTTTCCACCATTTGATAGGAAAAAATTACCCAAGGAAGAAAAAAGAAAAGGAAAGGAATAAAAAAATAAAAAAAATTCAAAAATTCAAAATTTTTAAATATTTGTATAAGAACGAACATTTCATTAATTAAAGACTCAAGCTCGAGCATCGAAGACTTGCACATGGCCTTTGTGGACCAAAGCTTGAGTATTGAGGACCTAAGCATGGCCTTTATGGACCTTGGCTTGGGTGCCGAGGAATCAAGCACAAGCATTAGGGATTTGAGCCTAGCCTCGATGCACCCAAGTGTGGGTGTCGGGGGCCTGGGCCTGGCTGCCAAAGACTTGGTCTTGAGCACTAAGACCTGAGAACAAGTGATAGGGTTTTTGTGCTCAAGTGTAAAGTTTTCGATTTAAATGCTAATATTTAGTCATATTTTGGAAAATGTTTCAGTTTTTAAAAAGAAAAAAATATTTTCTTGAATTTAAGTATAAATTTTCCGTTGACTCATTTTCCTAAGCGAACCGAGTCACGGAAAATGAGAAAATGTTTTCTACGAGACGAATGTAGCCTAAACTTTCCTTTATTATAGAAACCTATACATACTATCCTGTTGATTGGCTGTTGCTACGCGATTCTAGTTTATCAACTTATAAAATGCAAGTTCACATAATACATCTCTCGAAAGAGCTGTCACCTGGTAATTGACGGTTGTATAATTAGAACCAATTTAAATCAACCAGCTGAAGAGAAAGGCAAGGAGCATTGTACCCAAAATTCGATCATACGGGACATGTGTCAGATACGACATAATCCATTAACTAATCTAATTCATCCAAATACTATATAATCATGTCTATATAAAAGTGGGTGAAGCTCGTGCGAGATTGATACATGTGGCATGCTCACGCAAGATTTGCCCAGCTATTTGCTTTGAAAGTTCTCCGGGATGCTGCTCTCCAAAATAAGCCTGTGGTTTTGACACCTTCTTGCGACCTATCTCAAAATTGTGTGCGTAATCCATTACCACGACCACTCACGTAGTCAATTGCGCCATCTCCTCTCACCGTATGTGTATAATACCTCGGACGTCATGCTTGAGAATACAAATTGGATCTCTCCCAACATGATTCGATCTCTCAATTAAACCAATCCGCTCTTCGAGTTCCCCGAAAGACGCCCCTAGGCTATCTAGATCATTCACCTAAGTCTCCGACTTCTCAACTTGTTTCCAAGCTTCAGTGAGTCGAGTGTCCACCATGACTTCTAAGTCTTTCATAATAATTCGAGCTCTAATATCAAATGTCGTGATCCAATCTATTGACTCAGCTTGAAGTCCAGGTGGTGTGTACTATCCCTGATCGCGAGTAGTAGATCAACCTCCTCAAGCGTCTAATGCCCTAATGCTAAGACGCATGCACAATTCTCAGGGTTGTATGTGAAAGAACAAGAATGTAAACGGGTAATGAAAAAATATTTTACTTGGTTGCATTGATTTTCGGTACATGCAATGTACATCAAGGGACTATAGGGATCGGCGATTCTGAATGGTTGAACCCTCTAGAGAGTTTCGCAGATATTAACGCAGACATTAACTTTTGTAGCATGAGCAGGTGCATGGGATGGCAACATCTAAAAATTGTGAAAAGTAAGAAAAGTAAACTAAAAAGTCTAAAATACCCCTACGTTTTGTGGATGCATGCTGGATATAAGCGGCTATGGACAATGCCCTTGGACAAGCCCGGACCAAGGCACTTACAGAGGACTTGTGCCACCCGGTCACTGACTAGGCCATGGCCGGCCCAATCTTGGCCCGACCACACTCTCTTCTTTAAAAAGAGTCTTGATTTATGCCCACTTCCTAAGGATTCACCTGGCCACTAAGTTACAATTTATTAGAAGGATTGGAATCTTCTTCTGACTCTGTTCTTGCGGACTTCAAGCGTTTGTCGGCCTTATGCTACAATTTTTTACTTTTTTGTGAATTAGCCGCGTCTTTGTAGTTTCTCCCTTTCTTTTCCTGTATATTCTTGATGTACTTGAACAGTTCTCCCGTTTAGTAAATTCTTTATCAAAAGGAACAGTCTAGAAGCTGATTAGGGAGACATCTAGGGTTTGCCTTTTTTTTTTGTTTTTGTTTTTGGGACATACAAAGGGAAAGAGAGAACACGGAGAGGTGGTGCGGAAGTGAGTGAAAAGTGAGAAAAAAGAGGTGATTTTTAAAGCACCATATTCTCACAACTTCCAAATCGACTTATGTTACTTTGATGTGGCAATGTATCAGTAGGGTGACTAACGATAAACTAGTTGCTACAAGCAATTTTCGGCAAAAATTAACTAGAATGACTACATTAAAATTTTGCACAAAGATTTAAAACTAGATTGATAAAATTATAAACTTTAAAACTGAATTGATATTTATACGATATATTTAAGATTGATTGGGTAATTTTCCTGAATATCCTAGGCTATGTTTCATTTCTCTGCATAGATGCGCATTGCAGGAAAGTACCTCAATTTGGTAGTATTTTCTGCATGTCATTTCATATTTGTATGCGTTATTTAAATTTTATCATTGGCGCATTATACCAAACTTATTTGGAATTTCTTTAGAAGTTTCCGTTACCATTCACAGGTTCTTATCCCAGGACATAATACCAAAGCCGTGTTTAATGTTGTCCGAGAGGGCTCGGGTTATTTCATTTTTGCTTGTTTTATTTTGCTTCCTTTCATATTTATGCTTTTTTTTTTCTCTTGCTACCACATTGCATACCAGAAATTTATGAAACACTAAATACATCCGATACGATCTCCACCATATTCATTCTGACATTTAATAGAGAAGGCATGGGTGCAGTAACATTTTTTTTTTTTTTTTTTGGTAAAGGTAAGAAATTATATTGAGCTCCGGACAAATGTACACAAAACGGCGCCAAAAACTTACACTCTAGCTGAAAATACAGGAAGAGTGGAAGAGAGCCGAGGAGAAGCCACGAAGGGCAATACAAATAGCAAAGCTAGACTACGCAACAACAAAGCACAAGGAACAGCAAAAAGCAGTCCAACTGAATCTCTACACACACCAAGGAGAAGACCGCATGGGTGCAGTAACATTATTTAGTTTATACGTAATTAATTTAGATTCGGTCCCTCAAAGGATGATAGAAAGGTTGAGCTCAATCGATGGAGTTAATTATCAAACAAATCAAATAAATGGATTTCAAAGAATGTATATATAAATATATATAATTAAAAAAAAGGTCATCATTGTTGTGGATTATGCAATTTTGAGTTGTCTCTCCCTGCCTCTCACCTTCAAGAAAATATTGGGTGGTCCGAGGACTGCACGGCAGTGTGGTTCCGAGCCACTCAAAAAGCGACATGTGAAGGTGTAAGGCCGGCTCGCCAGCGAACGAACTTTCGCACAAAAAAATGATTTTCCTTATCTTAATAACCTGACGCTAGCGCTGCGCCCTCTCTGTGCTCTCTTCCTTCTGCTCTGCAAACATTTATTTCTTCCTCTTATATTTTCTCCTTCTTTGAAGAAGGAAGAAGAAACGCAAACCCACTTCCGAATTTTGAATCTTTGCCAGATTTTGCCACTCGTGCAGCAGCGTTACTTGGCGTTCGTGAAGCGACCGTCCCCTGTCATCACCGACGAAGCACATTAAGACTGCCCCTCGTGCAGTGACGCGGGATGGTAAAGCCGAACGGGGCAGGGATCCTGAAAGGGAGTGAGGCAGAGGCAGAGGCAGAGGCAGAGACAGAGGCCGAGGCCGAGGCCGAGGGGCATGCGATCGCCCTCGACAAGAGCTACGGGTTCTCGAAGTTCTTCGGGAGCATGTACTAGCTTGGGGACGAGGTTGAGACTTGGGAGAATGCAATTTCATTATACTTTCTATTCAAGGTCCAAGATGGCTCGATTTTGGTAAAACCGTCTTGGATGTCACACCAATGATGGCATCCTTTTTTATTCACTCCTGAGATCCAAAGCATTCAATAAGCCCTTCATGTGAAGGAGGGCGCTGCGGGCGCGTCGGGGAGAGCGAGCAGGGGAGAGGGTATGTGGCACGAGAGAGGGAGATAGTGGAGAGAGGGCTAGTGTATGCAGCCTAGCTGACATAGAAAGATTTTTTTTTTTTTTTTGGGTGCAAAAATTTGAGGGTTGACTTGGAACCACGTTGGCTCCACATGTTGCATTTTGAGTGGCTCGGAACCACGTTGACTCAGAGTCCCGGATCACCCGATATTTTATCCTCTCACCCTCTCTCAACTTTTCTTTGTCTGTTCCACTTTTGGAGGGAAGAGATTTTAGCTACATCTCTCCCTCCCCTCTTGGTGGCTTCTTTTTATACTATCCTGCTTTTATATATAGGAGTTTTTCTCTCCAATCTAATTTTAGATTTTAGAGTTTAATGAATAAGTATTCCGCCTCTACTTTTAATGATGTTCATAACAATTTCGGTATCAAATATGTGTTCATTCAACATGTTTTAATTCAAAACTTTGGTGCTTGACATAAGCTACAATGCTCGATCTCATTGGTGTTAGATTTGAGCTTCTTAAACATGTTTATATTGTCTTTATATGGTGATAGTGTTGGGGACACCGAACCTAGCCATACGCTACTAAAAGGTAAAACCATACTTATAAATAGAGATTTCGGGTATGTGCTTTTCATTGATGATGTTATGTGATTCCATGATCGGCCGTTGATTCTTTCGCTTAGATATAATCATTGATATATTCTTGAAGGACGAGCCCCTAATTAACTCTACCAACCATGCTCTATTGATATGTCTTGATTGCTAGTTTTTTGTTTGCTTTGGAGCTCTATGAGTTTGTCTTGTTATTATGACTTTTGAAATTTCCAATCATGTATCATTTTTGTAATGAATGGAAATTTCTTTTGACAAAAAAAAATATAAAAAATTTACAGATTATAGTAAACAATAATTACTAGTTGAATCAAATTAAGTAGATTATAGAAAAATTTATAGTAAGTCGAATGTAGATCGTCAACCCTATAATTTGTTCTTCCATTTGGTGCCTCAGTCATCCTTAATCTTGATGTATTGCGTAATAAGTTCCGAATTCATCCCTCACCCTTCTTTACATGGATCAAAGGCTGAGATCAACGAGGCACCAAATGGGAGAACAATTTAAATGTTGAACATGAAGATAGAAGAAAGATCTAAGAGAGTTTCATATTACTAACACTCTGCAACATCAGATCAAAATCTCATGTCGTTGGCTGACCCGTCACAATCATTTAGACAAAGGAATTATAACCTTTAGGGGATATTAGCCCTACAATTAACAAAGTGACATAATCAATTTTATAATTGTGCATTTAAACAAATTACTCATTATACTTATATTTGTATTTTTAACAGTATCCGAAATTCATTGTGGAATGTGGATCATGGTAAATGCAAAGGGAGACAAGTAATGCTAAGTATGGATTGATAAAATAGACTAAATAGTTTGTGAAGAACTTCCTAATAATAGTGAATTAGTGTATGACATGCTATTAAGTTTTAAACATTGGATGATGCAATAAGTCTCAAGCTCTCTCTCTCTCTCTCTCTCTCTCTCTCTCTCTCTCTCTCTCTCTCTCTCTCTCTTTTTTATTTTTATTATTATTATTATTATTATTATTATTATTATTATTATTATTATTATTATTATTATTATTATTATTATTATTATTATTATTATTATTTATAAAAAGTTGCGATTAACTTCTTCCACCGGAACCTACCCATGTGGCGGTCCCATAAGTAGCCACATATGAGAGATCTAATAAATTTTTATATGAGTGGAGCATATATGTTGAATTTAATTTGGAGTATCTAACACGGTTCTCATGCAACTTGTATCGATCCTAGCGGTTCATATCGAGTCTAGTATACATTGGGTTTCTCAATATTTTATCAAAAATTGAAAATTTGATCACCAGATGGAATTCATTACAATTTTTAAAAAGAAAATTCTCGATTACTCCCTAGAAAAGGTTTAGCAATTCACCGTACTTCATAATAAAAGGTGCTGCATTTATAATGTAATATGACATCAAAGATTATATTGTTTAAGCTCCAAAACAACACCTTTACTAAACAAATTAACGAAATATAACACATTTAAGAAATAATATCTAGTATAATGTTTAGAGGTTATTTAAATGTGTCTCGTTAAACATGTATAGTTGAGAAAAGTAGCATGCTAATTTATTTAATTAAACTGACATAAATGACTTGAGTGTTAATCTTCTGCAAAGATACACATTTATTATTCATCCGTGCATTGAAACCGACCACGATTGAGCTCCGACAGCATGATCATTTAAAAGACAATATGTGACTGATCAAAGCATCCAAGGCTTGGTATGAAGGGCCGCCTTGTCGCACGGAGATACTGGCCTTCTCCTTCAAAACCAATGCCCTCTCTCTTATTTCTGCTCCTTCTCTCTCCGCCAGCAGCCTCTTGATGGACCTTGCAATGTTCTCTCTCTCAAGCCCACCATTCAAGTGCACTCCAATTCTCCAAACATCGCTCACATACCTTGCATTCACTCCTTGATCAGCAAAACGAGGCATGCACAACATTGGCACTCCTTCACTTATGCTTTCCAAAGTTGAGTTCCAACCGCTGTGGGTCCAAAATGCTCCGACAGCAGGATGAGCCAACACTTCCTTCTGGGGTGCCCATTTCACTATCTTCCCTCTCCCTTCCAATGCCTTGAGAAAGTGGCTCGGTGACTTCTCTAGCCACTCCGGATCGCGGACTGACCTGGGCCGGACCACCCATAAAAAGGGCTGCTCCGAGTCAGCTAGGCCTAACGCAATCTCCAACATTTCTGCCTCGCTCATGGCCGCGAGGCTCCCAAAGCTCACGTAGATCACAGACTTGGGCGGCTGTTTGTCTAGCCAGGAGATGCAGTCCGTGTCCTCTGCTTGTGAGCTGCTCGAAGGAGATGTCACGCAGAATCTGTGAGATGGACCGATCGGAAAAAAAGGAACTGACAAAACTTCCCGGAGCGACGCGAGATCAGAGTGCTCAAGCTCTTCGAATGTGTTGATGATGACGCCAGAAGAGTCCTTGATTACTGCGATCAGGTTATCCAAAATTCGGAACATTACCTCCGGTTTCTGTGGATCGACTGCCGGGATGTCTTTAACTAGTAAGGGCGGAAACTCCTTCACTGCCTCTTCGGATCGGGAACCTGATACACTCCGTACGAGAAACTTTACTTTATGAGAAAAAGGCATTCCCTTGGCAAGGAAAATATCTAAAGGAGCAAGCAATACATGGATCTTGACATCCAGACATGCCTATATGATTTCATCCAGAAAACTACTGCCATACACATGCATCGCACGGATTTGTATGATCTACACCTATAATTATTTTCCAATCAAACCAGTAAATTTTCCTGTGAAAAGCTTTATTAAATTGTTACATTCGGCATAAGAAATAAAGCACCAGACAGATCCTTCCAATCGTGTACATTGCTGGAGCGCCGGATGATAGGGGTCATTGCCATAGGTCTTCATGGGGGTTTAAAGGCCCTTGGGCAAATGCAGGTACTATATGGCAATATTTTTAGAGAGCTTTGGGGAGACGCAATTGCATCTCCAAAGCCCTCTGAGTCACTTAACCCTAGGAAAATCTGTAGGAGCTTTGAGCTTTGGTATTTTTGGAATGCTGATGCACTTTTTTCTTCCAATTTTGGCCAAAATTTTCTTTCAAAATTCCGAAGATGTCCTCACTCTTTTCCATTTCTTGATGTTACCGGTGATGCCATAACTAACCGCTGACGAACCCTTGCCAACGGTCACCAAAGGCAATAACAGCTGGTGCTAATCCTGGCTCGCCGATGGCCTAAACTCTTTGCCAACATCTGATGAAATGTCTGTGTTCAATTTTATGTAGTTTGTGTGATTTTTCTCAAATACCATTTGAACCAAAATTGTTTCTTAGTGTACTTTTAAATTACACTTGACCAAACACTATTTGTATTTCAAAGAATACCATTTAACCAGCCATCTTTGCATTTTCCCAAAGGTTTTCCTTAAGAGCCCAACCAAATGCAACATGAGGACCCTGAAGTTTTAATGAGTAATTTAGTAATTATTCTGAAACTTGATACAGCAACGCGCTGGGGAACATTGCTAGTTTTCTTATGATTAATGATCCAACTTGTGTTGAAAGAACATATGGTTAAACAATCAACAATGCGATAATGATTTAGTAAGATAAATATTATTTTTTTGTCAAATAGTAAGATAATTAGTTAATCAGTAAAGTTTATTACATGGTTTGATAAATTGGGTTACGTAAGTTGATCAGGAATATTGTCCAAAAAATGCTAAACCTATTATATTTTTGTCAATTCAGTCTTAAGTTTTTCAATTTTATCAATTAAATTTTAAATCTTTTAACTCTTTGCCAATTGAGTCCGTCCATCAATTTTGGTCGGAAATAGCTAAGCTGAGTACCGGTAGTGCCACTTGGCATGCCAATACTGACATGGATAATTATTAATAATATTTTAGCATTTCTTAAATTTCTTTATTAATTTTTATTTTTTTATTTTTATTTTTTTATTTTTGTTTTTGTTTTCCTTTCTTCTACTTTTTCCTCTTGCTGGTGGCCAGCCGCTAGCCATGGCTGGGTTGGCTAGCCTCCATAGCCATCAACAAGGACCGACTAGGCAAGGCAATTTGGTCACAAGCAAAAGGGAGAAGAAAAGGAAAAAAAAATCATAAAAATAATTTAAAGAACTCAAAAAAATTATATGAAAATATTATTGAAAATTGCTCATATCAGCGCTCACCATCCTATGTGGTATTGCCAAATCTACGTTATTAATTTTCAGGCAAAATTAACCATACGGACTCGTTGACAAAAGTAAAAAAGTATAGAACTCAATTGGCAAAATTAAAAGTTTTAAGTTGAAATTGGTAAAAGCGCAATAAATTTAGGACATTTTGAACAATTTTCCCTAAGTCAATCTTAATACTCTAAGGCTCCATTCATTTCGCGAAAATTGTAACGTTTCTAGAAATCATTTTCCAATAAGCCATTTTCAGGAAAATAACCATATTTTCAGGATGCTTGGCTGAATTTTGAAAATGAACTAGAAAATATTTGCTGCCGTTCAGTAAGGAAGATCTTTTCCTACATGCACTCATTTTCAATAATTTTTATTATTTTATTTTTAAAATCGATTTTTTAATTTTTAAATTTTTGTATTCTTTTTCCCTTCTTCCTGGGCCTTTTTTTCTTTTCTTTTCTTTCTTCTTTTCTTCTTCTTCTTTGGCCTTGGCTGATCGTCGGCTATGGCAATGGGCGGCCGGCAACCGCCATTGCTAGCTCCGACCTCCCTAGGCCGGTGAGGCTTGAGCTCATAAGATTCTGACAAGGTCAAACCTTGCCCGATCAAGCAATGCCCGAGGCCGGCAAGCTCGAGCCTCATCGGATCCGGCGAGCTAGGTGGGGCTCGAGCCTTGCTCGAGTTCGCCAAAGACCCTCGTCGGCCTCTGGTGACCTCGGGCGAGGCTCGAGCCTTGCCTAGCTTGCCTAATGTGGCGAGGTCCGAGCTTGGCGGCCTTAAGCGAGCTTGACTTTGCCAAATCAGACAAGGCTCAACGTCGCCGGCCTAGGATGAGGTTAGAGCTCACTAGCTGCTGGTCGTTGGCAGTCACCGTAGCCAACGGCCAAGCCTAAGGAAAAGAAGAAGAAAAGAAATAAAGGAAAAGAAATAAAGAAAAATTCGATTTAAAAAAAAACATAAAAAAGTATTTGGTAAAAGAAAGTGAAGTGGAAGAAGTTACAAAAAGTGAAAAACATTTTCCCATTTTTTGGATGGCGGAAAATATTTTTTTTTTTAACTAGTTCAATTTCTGTGAAACGAATGCCGTGAAATTCGGAAACAGTTTTTCTATAAGATATTTTCTATGAAATGAATGGAGAATGAGATTTATGATAATATGGTTAAACAAAATTGAATTTGATCACCCATATGCATTGGCAGAAGCCCTTCGTAAAACTAGGGCAATGAAGGCAAAACTAGACTTTTCCGTTAAATTATCACAGAACCCACATAAAATCAGAATTTTTTAATCGAGAAACGAGACGACAGACTCACACCATGAAACACTAGAAAAGCTTACCAAGTACCGGAACGTATCCTTTCTCCTTGAGAACGGGAAATATGGTAGCAATATAAAGAAAAGCTGCGCCGGCGGTCCGCAGCACCAATGCATGGACCTTCAGCCTCTGGGCTACACTGCACGTAAAGCTGAACATAGAATCTGATATCAAGCAAGCGATGGGCGCCGCATCGCCACCCTGCGATGACACTATTTCCCGCAGGCATTCCTCGAAGGGGACCGCGCACCGGACGTCGAGGAGTGCGAGGAGGCCCCGGGTGTCCAGCGTGGAAGCCTCTGATTGGTCGATGCCGTCCGTGATGGATTGGAAGGCAAAGTTGGGGTGGGAGGACGGATCTGGGGCGTTGAAGTTGGTGTGGACGATGGTGATGGAGAAGCCTCGGGCGTAAAGGATCCGACCCAGTTGGAGCATTGAATTCATGTGGCCTTGGAATGGATGAGGAAAGAGGATCAGACGGTGGTTGTTTCTTGGGTTCATTATGGACTTCGTTTCTCTGGTCGCTCGCACGTTAATGGAGGGAGGTTTTCTTGAGAGATATGCAGAAATCTTAGGTTTTTTGTTGCTTTATATGCTCTTCACGAGTTGGGTTTATAAAATTGGTATTGCTGATCATGCGAGATATAACATAGGATTAGAGATGGCTCGGTCGTGGAAACTCGTGAAATGAACGTTCGATGTTTCAGGGAAGCATGGCGAGTTTGACTATTAGGTGTTTTAGTTCTAGCCCAAAAAGGGGCGAAAGAATGTTAGGTGTTCAGAGGCGAGCAAAGCGTGTGGTCAGAAATAAATGCAACTGTTGAAATAGATTGGACCAAGATTCATGATGTCGCTGGAAAAGCTTTGGTATTGCCGGCGGTAGGCCGGCACAAAAATGCAGTTTGTGTCCTTTTTGTGTTTACCTGCATACGTATATATATTCTATTTACATATTTTGCTTCAAAAAAGAAAATGCACTCTTTTCATCTTGTAACTAGTGATTCACATCATCTAGGTAAAATATGGATAAGTATCATTACAAGATGCAAAGTTCGAAAACGTCTTTGTAAACATTTGGAACCAATTTTCCTTGCATAAAAGGTCATAAGTAATCGTGTTTCTCACGCTTGTCTCCGCTCATTTTATTTTCTCCATTATACACCCCTTTTTTTGTTGTGAATTTCCGTCTTTTTATCTCTCTCCCTCGTCGCACATGATGATATTAGTTTTTCTTATCATTGAAATGTGGGAAGGAGCTATCGACATCGAGGACTCTTTCTAAGCGTTACTGTACAAGTTTTACGTCTAGAATAGAATGTTCGATTTGAATTATAATCACAGCTCATTTTGAATGAACCCATCACCCCATCACAAAGCTATCAGGGGCATAGATGGGAATGGCGATTATACCAACTCTGTTGTTGCATGCCCACTCACTCAGATTCCCGCACCACCCTACCCCAAAAGTATTGATACCCACTCATCCTGTGCAACCCCAAAAGCAATAATGTATAATCGGGTAAAGTAAGATAGCGGAAAATTACCAAAAAGTCATAAACATATTGCAATTATGCCAATTCGGTCATAAACTTTTCTTTTGACAAATTGAGTCCTAAATCTTTTACAATTATTCCCAATTAGTCCATTCGGTTAAAATTGGCAAGCATCAGCAAACTTTTTTAAATAATATTTTATTTTTTGAAATATTTTATTAATTTTTAATATTTTTTTCTTTTTCCTTTTGTTTCTCCTTCTCCCTCCTCCCTCCCCCTTCCTTTGGGCGGCAACCCGCCAGGTGGCTGGTCACCAAACTAAGGTGATCGGCAAGCTAACCTCATTAGTTGGTGAGCTCGCACCCAACAACGGCGGAAGCGAACCCCTGCCGGATTTGGCAAGGGCTCGCCTCACGGTCGGCCCAGGTGAGGCGAGCCCTCACCGGACACAACGGAAAGCCCCCTTGCCGGACCGGCGAGCCCCCTCGCCTCGCTTGGCAATGGCGAGGTGAGCCCTTGCTAGATCTAGCGAGAGCTCACCTGTGTCGCATTTGGGCAACTTGTCGACTAGCAAGGCGAGCCCGCTAAATCGCCTCAGTCTAGCGACCGGCTAGCTTGGCGGTTGCGAGCCAAAGGAAGGAGGAAGAGAGGAGGAGAAGGGAAAACAAGGGGAAAAAAATATATATATATATATATATATATAATTAATAAAATATTTCAAAAAATAAAATATTATTAAAAAAATTTCAGTTGATCTTTGGCTAGTTGCCACATTAGCATCGGCTAGCCAATTTTGGCCGGATGGGTGATCGGGAATAATTGTAAAAGGTTTAAGACTCAATTGAAAAAAATAAAGTTTATGACTGAATTAACACAATTGCAATAGGTTTAGGACTTTTTGGTAATTTTCCCTTAGTGTAGACATTGCACGGTATATTGCCTTATTTGAAGAGTAAGGACTAGGGTTAGTTTAATCTAGCATGGGCAAGCCATGAACCTGAATATCTGCTTTGTAGAGTAAGGCGACTAGCCGTCTTACTAGACTCCTAATTGGTTTGAAATAGGTTAATGGCAACTCTAATATAATATTGATTTAATCTAAAGAACGGGAGAAACCAAATTGTCGTCAGTGGAATTTAAGGGAGTCCATATTCTGTGTTATTCGAGCCTACTTAGTTCGATCAGTTTGAAACTCAAGTAGTTACTAGTGGATGTGCAAGTAAAATTAAGATATGATCAATTTGACGATAAAAGTCAACCTAACACAAAGCAATAATCATCATTCATACACGATGAGATACTTTACTCCTGCCATATATTACTTGAGATACCGTAATTAAGCTCATGCAATCTCTACTTAATAAATAAAAAAACAAAAAGATAGAGAGATATTCCTGATATGTAGAAAATCACTTGCTATGTTGGGAGATGAACATGCTTCTTTGGAGCATCTCACTTTTATTAACTCCAATTTGGCTTTGGCTTATATTATAAAGAAAGTAAGGGAAAGTAAACTTTTTGACTAAAGCTAACTTTTCCTTTTATTTAGGAGAAAGCAAACTTGCGGTGAGATTTTGTCATTCATTGAATCAAAATCATAATTGAGTGAAAGGACATTGTCATTATCTTGTGAAGTATGAAATAATGAACGAGTTAGCAATTATTAACCAGATGGCATCTTCCTTTTTAGTGGGACACACAACCCATTGTAAACATTAATCCATTAGTGGTTAATCTAACTCAAGTTACTTGAACATGACTCATGAATCACGTGTCTTCTCTTCTTTTGAATCTTTTTGCCTGAGCTTGTGAGTCACGTTGGAGCGATGCTCACAAAAATCAGCCTTTAAATCACAGGAGTTGTATGTGGGGTCTACATTATTCAATGATTGACAACCTTTTTTTCCCTGTTGGTGATTTTGTCCTTGGTGCTGATTGGACTTCATGTTCAAATCTTCCCACCACCAATAGGAAAACCAATAGAAACAGTCTGCAACCACGTTTGCATCGGCCACGCTATAGTCTCGGTCCGAGAACCTTTTAAGAATTTGCTTAAATCCAACGCGTGAGTTCTACATGGGGTTTACATAATTAAATGATTGAGATTTTTGTTTCTTATTGGAGATTTTGTCCACGGCACTGATTGGACTTCACGGTCAAACCTTCCCCGCACCCATAGGAAAACCAAGTGAAAGTCAGGAGCCACTTTTGCGTCGAGCCCCGCCCGTTGTCTCTTCACTTCTCGATTTTTAAGCTTGTTTCATTGGCATGTAAATTTCTTCTGCATTAGCATTCACTTCGATCTCTTCTACGCATTCGACATTTCCCTGCATAACCCTCATGTCTCTACTTTTCTATATGCGCTTGTCTACATCATTCATCCATATTCGACTCATTTTATCAATCAAATTGTATTTTTGAAAATCAAACTGGACAATTTTGTTAAATGCTATGTCTAAATGTATAAAATCATGCCTAAGTATATGTAACCAGATCTCGATGACACGACTAGCTGTTTCTAAACGTGTCATAAACAGATTGAGATGGTCAATTAACAAATATATAAAAAGATTAATCTGTTTAAGCTCAATTTGAATAGGCTTACAATCATGCTTCCTTTTACATCATGTTTTGTTTTCCTTGTTTCCATTAGACCCATTTATCTTTTATCTTTTTCGCCTTTTTCTTCATGGTCTCCGCACAATGTTCTTAAATTGCACGAAATTACGTAATTTGTGAGTCATGTTTTCTCTTTCTAATTTGTGAATCACTTTGGTGTCTAGTAGCTGATGTACAACTCTTCGCTCTTTATTCGAGATCTGCTAATTAGATTTCTGTTGGTGAGTTCCTTTACGGTTGTCAATTATTCTATTACTTGTAGAGTAAATAAACTTATAGAATACTTAAATTAATAGCTTATTCAATTTCCTTAATAGCATTTATTATGTTCCTTGCAAAATTTGAAAATCAAGTAGCTAATTCAAATTGTGAGAGCCGTAGGAAAAGGGAAAATTACCAAAAATGTCCTATACCTATTGCAATTATGCAAATTCAGTCATAAACTTATATTTTTTTTTTTTACCAATTGAGTTCTAAACCTTTTAGAATTATTCTCGATTAGTCCATCCGGTTAAAATTGGCCGGCCGGCGAACTTTTTAATAATATTTTATTTTTTGAAATATTTTATTAATTTGGTTATATTTTTTTTCCTTTTTCCTTTTTTTCCCCTTCTCCCTCCTCCCTCCTCTTTCCCCCTTCCTCTGGCTCCAGCAACCAGCTAGGCTGGCCGGTCGCCGGACTGAGGCGATCTGGTGGGCTTGCCTTGCCAATTGGCAAGCTCGAGCCCAGCAACGGCGGGGCGAGCCCCCGCAAGTCATTTTCTTCGAACGTTGCTTAATAAACATGCAGAATATTAAGCAACGTCATTTTCCTCAAACGTTCATTTAAGACAATTTTAGGTAAGGGTAAAAAAGAGAAAGGATGAAGTAATTCTCTGTGCTTGTTAAAAATAGAGATTTTTATATTGCTTTCTTCCAACCAAAAATAAAAATATTGCTTTTTTTCTTTGTTCTTCTTGTCATTTTTGTTTTTTTTTTTTTGTTTTTAATGGAAGTTAATTCTAAAACCACAATTAGTACCTAGGGTTATGTGGATAAATTTTTTGTTTAAAGAGAATTTAAAGTAAGTTGACGGGGAAAAAAAGTCTATCCAAATCGAGTACTACATGTAGAACTGGTACGTACACAATTTTTTTCCTAGTTCAAGTGAATAACTACATGTATGAAAGTTACTTGTAAAGTTTTCTCCATCCAACATTAATTTTATGATATTGGTGTCCATATCCATAGATTTTATTGGGATGATTCCTTGCTTATTTGTCAGAAAATAGAATCTATTCAAAAAGTCAATAAAGTAAAAAAATTGTGAACCAATCATTTTGCAAGTGAAATGGGGCTCAAGATAAATCTAACTTGAGTTAGATTAACCACTAATGGATTAATGTTTACAATGGGTCGTGTGTCCCACTAAAAAGGAAGATGCCATCTGGTTAATAATTGCTAACTCATTCATTATTTCATACTTCACAAGATAATGACAATGTCCTTTCACTCAATTATGATTTTGATTCAACGAATGACAAAATCTCACCAGCAAGTTTGCTTTCTCCCGAATAAAAGGAAAAGTTAGCTTTAGTCAAAAGTTTACTTCCCTTACTTTCTTTATAATATAAGCCAAAGCCAAATTGGAGTTAATAAAGTGGGATGCTCCAAAGAGGCATGTTCGTCTCCTAACATAGCAAGTGATTTTCTACAGATCAGGAATATCTCTCTAGTTTTTTTTTTTTTTTTTATCAAGTAAAGATTGCATGAGCTTAATTACGGTATCTCATGTATTATATGGCAGGAATAAAGTATCTCATCGTGTATGAATGATGATCATTGCTTTGTGTTAGGTTGACTTTTATCGTCAAATTGATCATATCTTAATTTTACTTGCACATCCATTAATAACTACTTGAGTCTCGAACTGTCGAACTAAGTAGGCTCGAATAACGTTTACACAGAATATGGGCTCCCTCAAATTCCACCGATGACAATTTGGTTTCTCCCGTTCTTTAGATTAAATCAATATTATATTAGAGTTGCCATTAACCTATTTCAAACCAATTAGGAGTCTAGTAAGATGGTTGGTCGCCTTACTCTACAAAGCATATATTCAGGTTCATGGCTTGCCTATGCTAGATTAAACTAACCCTAGTCATTGGTACCTCTTTCTTTTTAGGAAAACGTTTTCATGTGATCTTGGTTCATTTTATTCCCTAAATTTTAATCTAAGTGTCGATGTAGAAAAGATGATCTGTGGAGCATTACCAAAAGTAATTTATTCAAATAAGGCAATATACCATGCAATGCCTAAAATGAGGGAAAATTACCAAAAAAGTCCTAAACGTATTGTAATTGTGCCAATTCAGTTATAAACTTATTTTTTTACCAATTGAGTCTTAAACCTTTTACAATTATTCCTGATCAGTCCATCTGGCCAAAATTGGCTAGCCAAAGACTGACATGTCGGCCGGTCGGCGCCGGTGAGCTTTTTTTAAATAATATTTTATTTTTTGAAATATTTTATTAATTTTATTAATATTTTTTCCTTTTTTTCCTTTTTTCCCCCTTCTCCCTCCTCCCTCCTCCCTCCTCCTTCCTTTGGCTTCGGCGATCGACCAAGCTGGCTAGTTGCCGAACTGAGGCGATCCAGCGGGCTTACCTCGCCAGTCGGTGAGCTACCCAACGATGGTGGGGTGAGCCCTCGCCGAATCGGCGAGGGCTCGCCTTGCGGTCATCGGGCAAGGTGAGCCCTCGCCAGATCCGGCGAAGGGGGTTCGCCGTCGCGTCTAGCGAGGGCTCCCCTCGCCAACGACCGCGAGGCGAGCTCTCTCCAGATCCAGCAAAGAGGCCTCGCCAAACGCGACGACGAGCCCCCTCGCCGGGTCTAGTGAGGGCTCGCCTCACTTGGCAACCGCGAGGGGAGCCCTCGCTAGATCTGGCGAGGCCTCCTCGCCAATGCGACGGCTAACCCCCCTTGCCGGGCCTGGTGAGGGCTCTTGTGACATCCAGATTTTCGGGTTCGATGTCGATGAGATAAATTTGGCATTTCATCGATGCGACCATAGTGTTTTTCTTTGAGTTGGCCACTCATGAGATAACTAGACTAGTTGGGTAAGCTATTAAGAATTTTAAGGTAGATAGACTTGAGAATTCGACCAAGAATCGATTTATTGACCGTGCTCATCTTTAGAGGTCATTACGGCACAGTTAAAAATCGAATTAAGATCAGAGATAGGTCGGTTTGACTAAGATGAATGATCGATTATGGGTGACTCCACTAAATTGGAAAACTCTTGTCGACTGGCATTAATTTGATTTCTTGTCGTTTTGATACTTTGTGTCTGTATTTGAATCATTGAGATTTTCATAACAACCGAGAATCGCCAATGGGTCGAGTGGGTTCATCGTGGCTCGAAAAAAAATCGACCATGAGTCATTTGTCCTAAAAGTTCTAAAACTACCTAGTAGCCTAGGTCATACTAAAAACGCGCCCGAGTGAAATTAACTGTCAATCTGAGTCCGAGTTTAGAAATTGAAGATTCTATCTTGTCACAATAAATTTTAGGAACGTCGACTTAGTCTCAGAAGATTTTTCTGACAATCGAGACTTTTTGGGAAAAAGTCGGTTTAGGACCATTTTTGTTCGGTTGAAGCTAAGGATTGTGAAATTGAGAAGCATAAGGGATCCTTGGATGAGGAAAATAATCAATTTGATAAGTGAGACATCAATTGATTTTATGAGTCATTTGAGAGAAATTCAAGAGGGAAGTTAGATACATAAATGCAAGTGGGGACCAAGAACTCTAATTTGAAATTCTTTTGGGAATTTATGAGCTTATTCAAAAGAAAATGAAGTAAGAATTTTCTATTTGAGGAAATTCTTTTCTTTTGAATTTATTCTCATTTCTTTTTCCCCATTTGGCCAAACACCTCTTTCCCCACAAGCTCTCTCTCATTTCTTTCTTTCTTTCTTTCTTTTTCTCTCTCTCTCTCTCTCTCCCTCTCTCTTTTCCCCCTCATGCGGATTATCCCCCACCGATTTGCCCTCTTCCGTTTCTCACTTTGCTTCCCCCCTCACTTTTTATTTTTTTTGACTTTTCAACATCTCTCTCTCTCTCTCTCTCTCTCTCTCTCTCTCTCTCTCTCTCTCTCTCTCTCGGTACCCTCACTCTCTCGTGACCGACCCGCTCTCCCTCCTCTTGTTCGTGCAAACCAACAAAACAAAAATAGAAGCAGAAGCAATGGCCATCATCACCTGGAGCTGAAGCAACAACCTCCAGCCGCACGGCGCCTTGCCGAATCGCCAGTCGCATCACCGCTTGGCCGCGTGTGCCATTCCCCTGCAACCCCCGACCCCTGCAGCTTCTATTCGTTGCTGGAAGGACCGACTAGCCTCCATGAACGGCTGAGTAGGCCGCTGGAGTCATTGTATGCTGCCACCTTAAACCACCAGAGCTCCACCTGGCCCTAGCCACCCTTAGCCACCTCAACCAGTCGCCGCCTCCCCCTCCTTCGGCCCCAACCAACAGCAAACCGAGATGAAGAAAATGGGTATGGCAGCGGCTTCGTTGGCCCATTTTGGTCGTCTTCCCAAGCCCGGATGCTTGGCCCGCCTTGAGGAAAGTCGATCCCGTCATTTTGACTGAGTTTTGCTCACTAATGCCTTGTTAGTTTTCTAATTATGCTTAAAGGTTAATTAATGTTAGTTAAGTGTAATTAGGTGGTTAGATTAGAATGGATTATCGATTATTAGTTAATTGCATTGCATATTAGTTAGGTGGTTAGTGTACTTAAATAGAGAATTGCCTATAGTATTTATTGGATGCTTCTTGGGATTTTCCCCGACCCTTATCGGGTGTTAATTAGGCAATTTGGGCATAAATGGAATTTTTAGGAATTAAATATTAATTTTTGAAATTAATTATTTAATTATTTATTTTCCGGAAATTCAACTGGAATGACCGATTACTGAAATTTTATGCTGATTGTCGTGGCGCAATCCATTTATTTAATTGAGCTTTATTTTGTACTGAATTGAATTATTTATGAAATTGAGAATTATTCTTTAATTGAACAATCTTTGGTTATTAATTGAAAAATAACCGGGCATCGGTTGATAATGTCAAAAATATGTGAATGGACTACAGAAAATGTGGGAGTTATGGAATGGAAAATATTATATTTTGGTTCAAGCAAGCCGTATGCCAACACATGATATCTTATTGTGTATTTTTAATACGAAGAAATTAGGCCAAGACATTACTTTAATTGAGGAATTTAAGTGCGAGGCGCATTGTCATTGGGCCGTGAGGGATTAATCGTGTGTTGGTTTATAGTTGAAGCAAGATGATTATTGGAAGTAGATGTGATGTGTGTTGTGTTAAGGGAAGCCAACGGGTCATGAGCAGGTAAAGGACTAAGTACTACACGATAGCGAGATTGTGACATCCCGAATTTCGGCCCCGTCCCGAATATATGAAATGGGCATTATTAGAGGAATTTTGGGTCACCAAATTTAAGTAAATGGTGAGGAGATGGTGCAAATTCGTAGGGATGATGGACTACTGCAGTTCGGTCCTCAAATTGACTTCATTTGGTGTGGAATTGTGGAGAAATTGGCCCCTTGAGTGACCCATTGGAAAGGTTGGCTGAAAATGGGCATAATTATCTACAACAAAATGATTTAATTTGGGGTGAAATTGGAGCAAATTCTCCATTGGTTGGGCTAAAGACTTTTATGGTTTGTTAATCATGAATGAGATATTTTGTTTTGACTTGACTCCCTCTCATTCGGTCTCTCCAGCAAGTCTCGCCAACTTCATCTCCACGGCACCTCTCTCATTCTTATCTCTTCTATTTCTACTTTCCTCTATTCTCTTTCCTTTCCGTCGAACCAGACCGAAACAGCTCCGTCCTCTCTCCTCTATCCCTCTGCCACCTTGCTGTTTCTTTTACACGCACTCAACACCACCGAATTCCCCATTCAGCCGACCCACCGAGTTCTCCTCTGCGCACCAACCTGCTCCACTATGCTTGGTTTCCCACAGTCAATCTTCAGTAGAAGTCTTCAAGCAACACCACTTGGTTGACCCGGCAAAGCCACCGAGCGAAGCCCTCACTGATTCGCTCAGCCCACATCCCACGAAGCAGCCGCGCCACTCGTCCGTTCCTCCGCATCTCCAGTCAACGTTCAGCGAAGAGGAAGACTGTGT
Organism: Eucalyptus grandis; assembly: GCF_016545825.1. Taxonomy (NCBI): domain Eukaryota; kingdom Viridiplantae; phylum Streptophyta; class Magnoliopsida; order Myrtales; family Myrtaceae; genus Eucalyptus; species Eucalyptus grandis. The sequence goes on from NC_052612.1 coordinate 4,733,183, forward strand.
GCTAGCTGCCGTGCGTCTGTCGCAACTCAGACGAAGCTGCTTCCATCTTCAACGCTCGAAGTCCTCCTCCGAAGCCAGCTCCTTCAGTCAACAGCTGCACTCACAAGAACCCCTTAGTTGACCGCAACAGCCCACACACGGATCAGACGCCAACAACACTATCCACCGAAGAAATCTCCATGCGTCTTTAGTTTTCGGTTGAGCTGCCCGTGTTGTCCACTCGTGAAGTCGGTCAGCAAATCAACCCCTATGACCACTGAGGTTGACTCCTCTTGGTGCGCATCTCCGCATGTCTCTAGCTTCTTCAATCCACGAAGCCGCATGTGTCTTCATCGCCAGCAGCTGCTTCCCCGTCTCTGCCGCGCCAGTCCACAAACGAAGTAGCACCGTTCGTCCGTGTCTCTCGCGTAAAGCGTTCCTTCAGCCCGTGAGTCAGCAAGAAGCCCAGGCCGGGAACAGCCCATTCACGAAGACTTGCAGCAGCCCAGCCGTGAGTCTTCAGCCCGCGAGTCTAGTTTTGGCTGTTGGTTCCAGGCCCAAACAAGTTGTATTTCAGTCCAAGAAGCAGTCCAGCAATTAATTTAATTGAAGCCCATCTCAGCCCATTCGAATTTTGGTTTAGCTCTTTGAAGCCCAAGCCCAGTTGAGTTCAGCAAAGCCCAGCGAAATTCTTGAAGCCCAGATCAAGCTCAGCCCAAGAATTTTAGTAGGCCCAAGCCTAGAATTTCTGCGAGCTTGCAAGGTTTCTTGGCCCGGTCCAAGTTCGTCGAAAGCCTGATTTCGGCCGTCGTCGTGTTGCCATCGCGGTGTCTCGGTCTTTGCATTTTTTCAAGTGAGTTTTGCTCACTAATGCCTTCTTAGTTTTCTAATTATACTTAAAGGTTGATTAGATTTAATTAATTGCAATTAGGTGGATAGATTAGATTAAAGTAATTAAATTAAAGACTCATTGATGCATGTTAATTAAATTGATTGTGCATTTAATTAGTAAACATGTCTTAGTATTTATTGGATGCTTCTTGGGATTTTTCCGTCCCTTATCGGGTGTTAATTAAGCGATTCGAGCCTAGGTGGTATTTTTAGGAATTAAATATTAATTTTCGAAATTAATTATTTAATTATTTATTTCGGAAATTCAATTGGGATGGCCAGTGACCGGGATTTTATGCTGATGATCGTGGCACAGTCCGTTTATTTAATTGAGCTTTATATTGTGCTAAATTAAATTTATGGTATTTATTTATTTAATTTTCGAAATTAATTATTTAATTATTTATTTTCCGGAAATTCAACCGGGATGGCCAGTGACCGGAATTTCGTGCTGATTGTCGTGGAGCAGCCCGTTTATTTATTTGAGCTTTAATTCGTGTCGAAATGATTTAATGGTGCATTTTTAAGTATGTTATTAAATAATGCAATTTTGGCCTTGTGATTGAGAATTGGTCGGATATCGGTTGTTAGTATCGAAAGTGAGTTGGTAAATCATCTTGGGGATGCACGTGGCCTAGTGAATTGGAATATCACTTGGGAAAGACACGTGGCTCGGTGATTTGATATGTCATCTTGGCGAAAAGGTAGCCTTAGAGGATGCACGTGGCTCGGAGACTCAGTATGTCTTCCTGGAGAATGCACGTGGCTCGGTGACATAGTATGGCATCTCGAGAGGGTCGGGTGGGACTGTAAAGCCACTAGTTCTCGAGAGGGTCGGGTGGGACCGTAAAGCCACTAGTTCTTGAGAGGGTCGGGTGGGACCGAAAAGCCACTAGTTCTCGAGAGGGTCGGGTGGGACCGAGAAGCCACTAGTTCTCGAGAGGGTCGGGTGGGACCGTAAAGCCACTAGTTCTTGAGAGGGTCGGGTGGGACCGTAAATCCACTAAATCCAAGGAATTGCTTGATGTGGGACGAATGACCTAGAAATGATTTGACTGGCTTGAAATCGACTAGGTCGATTGATCGATGATTCGATCTGAGTGTGTCTTGATGTGATTCATTGCCTTGGTTTGATGTTGTGAATTGAATGATTGAAGGGAGATGATCGTGAGTGGTCTTCTTGATGTGAAATCGACTAAGTCGATTAGATCGATGCTTCGATCTGTGATGTGATTGCTTTTGTGCCTATTCGATCTGTACTAATATGCAGGTGGAATATGAGGCTAAGGTAAGTCCTCTGACTCATGTTGTGCATAGGCAGCCCTAAGGTGTATTAGTTTACTAATCGGGTCTTAGGAAGTAGAACTTGCTGAGACGTTGTCTCAGTGGTTATTGAATAACCATTTCGGGACCTGGATGAGGAGCCTAAGGAGCATGAATCGATGAGGAGATCCTGTTGAGGAACCCAAAGAGGAGTACGTGGAGGAGGACCCCGAGTATGACATCGAGTACGACCCGGATGAGGATCGAAATCCTATCCTGTCTTGTCAGACCTTGTTTGCATGTAAAAAGATGTAGTTGTGAATTTTCAGTATGAAAAATGTATAGCCTGCTTTTCTATCCCATTGCTTTATTGTCTAGGGAATTATAACTGCTTCCGCATGTGCATATATAAATGAAAGGGTCGGCGATACATAGTCCTGGGATATCGCATTTTTAAATCGACCAAAAGTAAGGGATGTGTGCGTGCCTGAGGGTCGGGGCGTGACAGAGATTTCGTGTGAGTTACCTCTAGCGCCTTATACTATTGCTTTTTGTAGTGGAGGACTAAGTACTACACGATAGCGAGACTTCGTGTGAGTTATCTCTAGCGCCTTATACTATTGTTATTTGTGATCTGAGAGTGCTAGTATGAACACTTAGAGGGGGGTGAATATGTGTTTAAATTAAACCTTGGCAAATATATGCGGAATAAAATAAATTTCGAGTAAAAGAAAGGAGTTAAGGAAGAGAATAAGAACACAAGGTTTATAGTGGTTCGGTTTAATCCAAGCCTACGTCCACTCTCCCACGTTAACAGCCTTCTTGGCTGGATTCCACTATGCAATCAACAAGAGATTACAACTTTGAGTGCAAATACTTAGTAGTAGATCACACTATTTTATTAAGTCACTTTTTTGGTATTTCTCTCACAATCACAAATGTTTAAGCTCACCAAAGACAAATATATGATTGAAGGTTGCTCAGACTTTGGAATTATAAATTCTACGCTCCGTCTCTTACTTGCTTATCGGTCCTTCATCTCCTTAAATACTCATCCACTTCCAAACTAGCTATTAGACAGTATCTTGAGGATCGTCTTCCAATCTACCCATTGGAGTATCGAGAAAATTTGGTAGCCGTTGAGTGACAAAAGTAGAATCCCAAATTGATTCTGATCGCCCATACAAACAGAATCTTGGTTTCCATAAGTAAGGCTCCTTCGTATATAAAGTTCTTGTCTTCAAGATCCAATTGTCAATCAAATAGAATGAGTCAATTAAATCAATCTTGATGTGGAATCCAAACCAGATCACTAGCCGTTATATGATTGGGCTTGAGTTACGTTCTGTCGAATCTAGATGTAAAGTTTAAGAGCCATAGACTTTGCAATATAAGTCTGAGTGCAATAGACTTTACAATCTGAGTCTGAACATATTATGCTTCAGCATAGAGTCTGTCTTCTAGCTCAGCTTCAGCATAGAGTCTGTCTTCTGGTTCTTCCAAGTATAGATTTGATAATATCTTTTACACGTTCTATCATCTGCATAGCCTATTACTCAACCATCAAATACATTAGTAGCCTTTGATTTATTTTTTCATCTTCAAAACATCATAAGGGATTTCCCTAACATGATTAAGGACTAAGTACCGCACGATGACAAGACTTCGTGTTGGGTCACCTCTAGAGCCTTGAGCCTATTTTGAGTGGGAATGTTTAATTTGAATGTTGAGATTAATTATCAAGTATAGATGGAATAACCGATATGATTTGATCTGTTTTTGTCATGAATTGATTGATTGAACTGAATTGGCCAGGGAATGGTCATCGTTGACATGTAATCGACTAGGTCGATTGATCATTGCTTTGATCTGATGTTGTGAATTGATTGATTGAATGGAAATGACCGTGAGTGGTCTTGTTGGCGTGTAATCGACTAGGTCGATTTGATCGATGCTTCAATCAGTGATGTGATTGCTTGGATGCCTATTTGATATGTGCTAATATGCAGGTAAAATCTGATGCCAAGGTAAGTCCTTTGATTCATGTTATTCATAGGCAGCCCTAAGGTGTATTAGTTTACTAATCGGGTCTTAGGGGATAGAATTTGCTGAGATGTGGTCTCAATGGTTATTGAATAACCATTTCAGGACCCTGATGAGGAGCCTGAGGAGGAGGAATTTTAAGAGGAGAACCTTAATGTAGAACTAGATGAGAAAGAAGATTTTGGAGAAGAAGATGACCATGAGGAGGATCCTGAGTACAACCCGGATGAGGACTGAGACCCCATCCTGTTTTGTCAGACCTTGATTATATGTGGATAAGTGTTAGATCAGACCCCTGTGAATAGTATTGCATTATATACTATGAGGTGCTAGTATAAAAGAGTAGTTGTGAATTTCAGTATGAAAAATATGGCACTACTTTTCTATCCCATTGCTTTATTGTCTGGGGATTTATAACCGCTTTCACATGTGCATATTAAAAAGAAAAGGGTCAGCAATACGTCCTGGGATATCGCTTTCAAAATCGACCAAAGGTAAAGGATGTGCGCGTGCCTGAGGATCGGGGCATGACAGCTCGCCTCACCCAGCGACCGTGAGGCACTAGCTTGCCTTGTGGTTGCCAAGCAAGGCGAGCTCGTCCAATTCAAGAAAAAGAAAAAAATTGCCAAAAACATACCTTAAGTCAGTGACCATATATTGAAAAATTGAAAAATTAAATGTGATTTTTTAGTCACAAAAGCCAAAATTTAGGAAAAGTTAGAATAAGAGAAAATATTCATTTTGGTCTAGAGAGCTCAGCTTTAAAACATAGGCCTTATTGATAATGCAATAGTTTTAATCTAATAGAAAGTAAATATCCACTTGATATAATAATGTCATATTTTTCTCTTAATAAAAAGGAGTAAAAATTCTACTCGAGGTATATATATATAACTTCTATTTTTGAAAATATCACATACATACCAGAGTTTTAACTTTAGAGGCCACTTTACATTTTCACACCAACGATTTGGGTGTCCCTATTTACAAATATGTCATATAAAAAATAAAAATAAAAGTCCATCCATAAATCCTAGATTCTCACACCCACACAAATCACTAAAATCATTCAAAAACCATACCATCCAAATCCTAAGCAACATACTAAAATGAGTTTGCAGGAGGTGCAATTTGTTCTTTTCAATGAAGGTTTTGTTAGAAACCGGTCGATAGATTTTTTGAAAAACACATATAATAACGTGTAGATACATCTCTCTCGAAATGTAGAGCTCTCTCTACCTCCTTGGTAGCATTTTTCCATGAACCCTCACTCCATTGTTACCCACCGCAAAGCGTTCTTTCCAAAGTCAAATATTGCCTTTCATCTCCACCCTTCCCATCTCCGTTTCTCGTATCCATAGCTCAATTCACCGACTCATCTTCGCCCATCTTCCCTCCTCCGCCTCTTCATTATCGCCCTCCGCCTTACTTCTATGCTAATCTTTTGCATGTCCCTTTAGTTTTGTTCTGACGATGCCCTTGCATTCCAATGCTTCTTTCTTCTTTTGATTCGACCTCACTGGATTTGGAATGGCTAGAGTAACTCGTCCTCTTGTCAATTCTTTCGAAGCCACTCGTGGATGGACCATTTCAACGAAGAAGCAAATCCCCCGAATTGTGCTGATGCTCACTCTTAGATGGGACGATGAGGCTCGCCTTGCTGCCCTGTGCAATCAACTGGGACGTCTTTGGTTAGAACAGCAAATAGAAGTCTGGGATGATGCGGCCCCTAGGGAAAAACTAGAGGAATGCATATTGATTTTGGTGGGTAAGATTTTAACCAATCCCTCCATTAATTTTCAAGTGTTTCAGAATATTATGAAGCGAGCTTGGTGCATTGACTAGGTAGATATATCCCAAAGCGAAGCGAGACTATATGTCGTGAGATTTAAATCAGAAGAGGAAAAACAGAGAATATTTGAGAATGGACCTTGTCTCTTTGCGAATCATCTGGTTGTTTTAAAGCTCTGGACACCAAACACCTCTACATTGCTATGACTTTACAACCTGTGCTTTTTGGGTCCAAGTATTTGGCCTCCCCTTGGAATGGTGTATTGAACCTATGATTAGTAAAGCTATGCGACATGTAGGTAGGGAGCTAGAGGTTAAAATAGAGCATAAAGAAGGTACAACTCTAAGAGCAGGGAGGGCAAGAGTTGAAATCAACCACAATAGCCGCTCAAAACAAGGCAACTCATTAGATTGGAAGGGAAGAATATTTGGTTAGATTTTCAGTATGAAACGCTATCTCACTACTGCTACTCCTGTGGTAAACTAGGAAACTATGCAATGTATTGTAAAGACTTCCCTTTTGATGAAAGCAAAATGGAAGGAAAGGCTAATATGTATTATGGTCAATGGCTCTGAGCAGAGATTCGAGAACATAGTCCCTTTTGGCGTACCTTTTATGAGCCTCACCACCCACGAGAAGAGGCAGAAGAAATTATCTTGGAGACTCCTCAGTCTCCTAATGTTTTGCTTCCTACGAACCAGCCACAAAACAACAAAAACAAGGAAATTATGGAGTTACTGGTTGACAGCCAACTTATTACTGTGGCAAAACCGATCAAATGGCAACCTCTAGATGGGGAATCAATAGGTTTCAAAGTTGGGACTGACAAGACCCCTGCATTGCAGCAGCATGTGATAATTTTAGAAGCGGCAGAAGGTTCGATCAAATCTAAGAAACTGAAAAACACACGCTTGAACACAAAAACAGGGCCCATCAAGAAAGTAAAACGGTAGAACCCATATGAATTGCGAACTCAGTTACAAGAGGGGTTTGATGAATCTCATCTCCAGGAGACTCCAGTCCTTGCGGTAGTAGGTCCCGCAAGTTGGGCCTTGGTGGCTGGCCCTAAACAACCACCAAGTAACAAATGAAATTAGTAAGTTGGAACTGTCGGGGTTTGAGCAATCCTGACAGTTCAAGCTCTAAGGGCCTTAGTGACCCAAGAAAAGCTCGATGTTCTTTTTTTATTTTATTTTATGAAGACTAAGAATCAAGAAGTGATGCTACTTCGCCTTCAAAAGAAATTAAGGTACCTAGCGGTATCATAGAAAACCCTATTGGCTTGGTGTGGCACCTGAAACACTTAAGGTCACCATGGGTACTTATCGCTATACCTAATGAATGCTAGTTACATCTCTTTGTAGAAGCATCGTAGTTCATAGGCATTTTTTTTTTAAATGGTCCCAGCGCAACTTATTAGCGAAAGCATAATTAAATATTACCATCTCTCCCTCCATCAATCATGATACAATACACACCACTAAGCACCATATGAAAAGATAGAGCCGAGCCACTTTTATTTACATATTTTCATGATGGATTTTCTCAAGTCGATACAACAAAAGAAAAGCCAAGATTTTTAGCTACATTTGGCCACATCCCAAAAGGATATCTCGACCCCTATAACGATCACGTGTCATCCTCCATCTATCAGTGTCGACTACCCCCAAAAAAAATCAGCTCTCTACCCCTCACGCGGCCATCACACCCATCATGGCGCGTCGGGCGGTGGTGGTGGCAACATCCCCCTAAACACTCCATCTCGGCGGACGTGAACTGATAAAAACTCCTGTATGACCGGGGCCCCAGCTAGGCCCACATCGTACGTGACCAGCACTCGAACTCGCACAAACGTCAGACCAGGGATAGTAATGCAGTCGATCTCCGAACACTCTACCTCCACATCAGATGGGAGGCCATAAAAGGTGCCCCGCGTGACAATAGGGAGCGGCATCTTTCTAATCTGAAATGTTGGTCCCCGAAATTGTGAGTACAGCCACTCAGCAAGTAAAAGATCCAATAAACCACTCAATGCATCACACAATACAATCATAACATCCATAGCATAGTACATGTTATTCATGCATCTAAGCATAACTTACCTTGCAGCCATGCATATGTCATCATACCATATGTACATACATCCTCATGTACTCATCACTATCATGTCATACATATACCATGCCATAGGTGCACACACAACCATGCACTCATCATCATCATGTCATACAAGTACCATCATGCAATAGGTACACACACAACCATGCACTCATCATCATCAGGTTATACATGCATCATCATCATGCCATAGGTGCACATACAACCATGCACTCATCATCATTAGGTTATACATGCATCATCATACCATAGGTGCACATACAACCATGCACTCATCATCATCATGTCATACATGTATCATCATGCCATAGGTGCACATACAACCATGCACATACAACCATGCACTCATCATCATCATATCATATAGCCATGATTCAATTTCCACTTTTATCTTTCAATTTGATCACCATATCTTTCTTTCCCGGGACCAGTAATTGCATCCCACATTTTTATCACTCGCACCCCAACCTGGCATCGCGAGAAACCTCCGGCACACATCACCGGGCATCCGGCACCCCCACATTCCGGGCATCTCGCATCCCAACTGGCATCACGAGGCATTCCCTGAGCACAAACCTCCGAGGCTTCCGGCACTCAACCATTCCGGGCATCTCGAAACTCCTGAGGACATCCGGCATGTATCACAATATAACTAGGCATCCAGCACCCCCCATCCCGGGCATCCTGATACTCCTAGGGCATTATCGACCCACCTCCAACAGTTTCCTCATTCATCATAATTCATATTCACCAATTCATGTCACACAATCAACATGGCACATGATGTAATGACAACAAAGTCAATTTCAGCATTTGATTCTATATGCAATGCCAAATATCATCACATGCTCAGCAAGATTCAATCACCTCAACCAATATAATTAATAGGGCTCATCCAAAACAGAATAATCATAAATTTCAGCATTTGAAATTCGCACAATCCAGCTTGCACAGTTTTAGAAAATATTTCCATTAAATACCCAAATGGTTTTTAAAAATTATAAAATTTGAACATGTGATAGTCAAGACATAATGGCAGATATTTCATGAAGGACGCACCAAAAGACCCTCATACAATTTGATATAGATCACGCATCACAGCATTTCTATTCTATCAATACAGCTTGCACGGTTTTTGAAACATTTTTGGTTAAATAGGCAATTGAACTTAAAAAAATATGAAATTTGAATATGTTGCAGAGAAGACATACAGAAAGATACTTTTTTAAGAACACTTTGCCGAAAGAGCTTCATACAAAAAGATATGACCCATGCATTGAAACTGACTAAACCGAACACGTCAGATTACTCGGTTTTTGAAATATTTCCGATTAAATACTCTAATGACCTTCAAAAATTATGAAATTTAAATACGTGGTAGTAAAGATCCTAAAGTATATTTTTCATGAATACATAGAAGTCATATTTTTCCTAGATAATTAATTATGGATGGTTGAAGCCCCTGTTCCTAGTACCGAACATTCCAGGTTTAGCCGTCTTCGAAAAATCACGATTTAACCTACTTATCTTCCATATTTTCCTCTGAATTTTTTATATGTTTTACCTCATGATGTCTAATACAACTTTCATTCAGGGGTCAAGGTAATATTTTCAAAGGAAAGTCACTTTATAGTCCACGAAGTCACTGGAGTTCAGTACAACATTTCCAGATCTAACGTCTTCAAGAGAAAAATCGTTTCACTAGGCTATACTTGTTTTTTTTACCTTAAATTTGAGTATTTTTGTCTTCAAGATGTTCTATACAACTTTTTTGAAGGGGTCGAATTGAAATTTTCAGTAAAAAGTTACATGCAACACACAAAATCACCAAGAGGTCAACAAAACAGCTTCAGATCTAACATTTTCGTAGAGTGAGGGTTTCACCCCTCACAACTCAGCCATTTTGTCTCAAATTTTAGTATGTTATACTTTAAGATGTTTTCTACAACTTTCATGGAGAAGTCAAAGCCAAAATCAGACTCAAATGTTGCATGCAAGCCACTACAACATTCTGGGTCAGACGGTTTACTCGAGAACAGCTTACTACTTCAAAACAACACACTCAAAACTTCGGTTTTTCACACCCTAGACATCCAAAATTCATCACCATTCAAACACACATGCTAGATACAACATGCAAGAGCAGATTAAGGATCCCAACTTGCCTCCAAACCGAGCTACGGCGAGCACAATGGCGGCGGACGACGGACGCACGGGCGGCTACAAGCGATGGACGCACAGCTTCTTCCTCACGCGACCTCTTCCTCCTCTCTCTCGGTTCCCTCACTCTCTCGACAACTTTCTCTCTCTCCCTCTCTCAAAACCGGTCACCTTGTCTTTTATTTCCCCTTTTATTCCATCATTAGTAATCATTAGGTGCCACCCAAGGTGGCCAATGGGCTTAACTCCCCTTTTGCCACTTGGCAAACCCCATGCATGATGGGCTTGAAGATGGGCCGGCCTTCTCCCCTCCTTATGGTCAACGGCAGCCCCTCATGGCTCTAATGGGCCAGCCAATTGGTCCATCTTAGGCCCATCCCTCTTGGGCCTAAGACCCAAGTTTAATGAGATCCAATTTAACCCATTTTTAAAACTAATTAAATCTCTATTTAATTAAAGCACTAAATTGCAAATTAAGATAACTATATACTTGAAATTATAAATCCATAAGTTCCCATCTATCATACATATGGCCAAAGATAAAACTTCCTTTCCAAAATTCATCCATTAAAGACTTGGCCATACATCTCATCGCAAATCATGGATTAGAAGGCTACAAATTACAATATCGGTACTTCCATCACCTATCCATGGTCCATGGCATATTCAGGGATTTTATGAAATTCTAGGATGCCACACTTGGCTAGTGGCTTAGCGGTTGTTGACACCTAAATTTTGGCGATCTAGTTATTTATTTATTGCATAGAAAATTAGGAGTTAATTTTATCCCTAAAAAAATAATCAATTGCATAGCATATTAATTTAGGTGCATTTGTTTTTAATTTGCATTTTATGTTGGACCTGTAGTTCTGAGCTTTAACTTGACAGACTGGGCTAAGCCCACAAATCGGCCTGAGCTTGCATTCTCGGAGAGATTTTATGAATTTATCTTTGCGAGATTTCAAATTTGAGAAGAATCTTTTTGCAATCCTAAATTTGGGAGGTGATCTTCGTGGATATTGATTTGAAGTAGGAAATGAAACCCTAGTCTATTCGGCTATAAATAGGTGGCTATATTATAGAATGAAGGGGGAGACAATTGAGTACACGAAAAATTGAGAAGACACGAGTGAGAAATTGAGAGGAGAAGGCGGATCTTGGAGACTCCTTCGATGTCAGAGATCTCCATGCACTTCCGTGGTGTTTTCTCGGTGATGTTATTGTGTTCGTTAAAGGACGCCTAGTATCAATTGCCGTTGTTCCAGTGCTATACCACGCCGGAGTGTCTTGTGGTGTCGCGTGAGCCGCGCCCCCAACTTCACCAGCAAACGCTCGGATCTCTAAACACCAAGTGCTGCTCCCGCTAATCTACCACGCCGAGCCTTGCTCCCGTTGCTCTGTCACACTAGTCGTGTCAAGAATGATCGAACAACATCTTCTCCAACATTGACGTGGACTTTCAAACATCCAGCAAATCCCGCAACTTCTTTCGGTGTCCAGTATTGTGTCCGTGAGAGGCGCCAGTCCAGAACCTGCTGGTCTTGCTGCATCAACGTTGTGGTTGTTAGGGAAATCCCTTATGATGTTTTAAAGATAACAAAATAAATCAAAGGCTACTAATATGTTTGATGGTTGAGTAATAGACCATGCGAGATAATAGAACATGTAAATGATATTATCAAAGTCGAAGATAGAAGCCGAACGGAACACATGTCAGTATATTTTGAAGATTTCCAGACTTCGTGTCAAAGTCCGAAGACGCAGACTTTAGTGTCAAAGTTTGAAGACTGCCAGACTTTAGTGTCAAAATCTGTTCTACATTAGAAGTCTGTCAACTCTGACAAATTCCAGATTGAACGTGAAGGAAGAACCAGAAGACAGACTCTATGCTAAAGCTGAACCGAGAAGACGGACTCTATCTTGAAGGCCGAACCGGGGGTACTGAGACCTTAAAGCTAAATCTGTTCAAAAACAGAATATGTTCAAACTCAGATTGCAAAGTCTATCGCACTCAGACTCAGATTGTAAAGTTTATTGTTCTCAGACTTTACATCCAGATTCGACAGAACGTAATACAAGCCCAATCATATAACGGCTAGTGATCTAGTTTGGATTCCACATCAAGATTGATTTGATTGATTCAATCTAATTGATTGACGATTGGATCTTGAAGACAAGAACTTTCTATACGAAGAAGCTTTGCTTATGGAAACCAAGATTCCGTTTGTATGGGCGATCGGAATCAATTTGGGATTCTACCGTTGTCACTCAACGGCTACCAAATCTTCTAGATACAGAGCTGTCCAATGGGTATATTGGAAGACGATTCTCCGGGATGCTGTCCAACGGCTAGTTTGGAAGTGGAGGAGTATTTAAGGAGATAAAGGACCGATGAGCAAGTAAGAGATAGAGCGTAGAATTTATAATTCCAAAGTCCAAGCGATCTTTGTTTATACACTTGTCTTTGGAGAGCTTAAACGTTTGTGATCGTGAGAGAAATACCAAAAGAGTGACTTAGTGAGATAGTGTGATCTACTAAGTGTTTGCACTCAAAGTTGTAATCTCTTGTTGATTGCATAGTGGAATCCAGCCAAGAAGGCTGTTAGCGTGGGAGAGTGGACGTAGGCCTGGATTAAGCCGAACCACTATAAACCTTGTGTTCTTATTCTCTTCTCTAACTCCTTTGTTTTATTTGAAGTTTATTTTATTCCGCATATATTTGCCAAGATTTATTTTAAACACCTATTCACCCCCCTCTAGGTGTTTGTACTAGCTTTCATAGTGGTTTCCTGCTCAGCGACACCGGCAAACCTCCCGACGAATTATTTAAACTTTCAATAGTATTGCAGATTTCTTGGTGTCCCGAACAATAGTCCATCAAACTCGCCGCGACTTTGTCGAGCCACACCGGATACTGCTACAACCGTTGCCCTAGATTTGTGCCGTGCCATGCTGCGCTTACCATTGATCCATTCTACCGATTGGGTTTTTGGAAAAATTCAAATTTAGGTATAGATTTATTTTATTTTATTTGGTAGATTTAGTAGATTTAATTTCTTAGGTAAATTTGTTTATCATGTTTTAGTTTTTGATATTATATCTCTTTGTTTGAAATATTTTCCAATGCATGATTGAAATTCCCTGATGTAGCATCCAATTCGCAAATGCACGAATTTTTATTCTATCTATAAGGCTTTAAATGGAATAATTATTCATGCGAGAGTAAAATTGATATCTTGATCTTTAAGGCTTAAGATCAATTTATCAATTTTATTAGCGAGATAGTCAAGTTTGAATTTCAAATTGAGTGATGGATAATATTCTTGACGATCATGATTGGTTTGATGTTTATCTCATAATTGTTCTATTTATCCCAAAAATACAAACAAAATTGCATTTGCATCCCATGTAGATTAGGATTGATTGCATGATAGGTTAGTTAGTCATTTTTTTTTTAAAATGCATGTTTAGATGATATCTAGGATAGATGATATCTTTGAAATAGGTTGCATTTTTAGGATAGGGATTTTTATTTTGAAATTTTTCAAAAAATAAAAAATGCATTCATTTAGGATGTTAGTTTTAAATTTGAATTGCATGTTTAATTATTTGGCAATTTTAATTTTGAATTTCATGAAAAAGGGAAAAAGAAAACTTAGAGCTAGGGCATTCTTTGCACGTCATTGCATATCAGAGTAGGATTGCATGTTTAATTTTATTTTCTACTTAGTTATAGTCTCAGATAATTTTATTTAGATTAGACCACATGCTTATTTATATCATATAGTTTAGGTCATGTTGCCATGTCATATCATTTCATGTTAGAGTAGTAGCATGCATTGCATGATTCTCATTGAATAAGTGAAAACAAAAAAAGAAATTGCATGTTAATTAGAAATCATATCTACGACTATTGATATGAATTTTGATTTAACATTGCAGATACTTTCGTTGCTATGAGGTAAGTCTTGCAATTTATTCATCACTTTATTTGGGTGTTAAATTGATGGTTTGCGCACCTGCATGATCACCTCACATGTTAGGGAATTAAAATCAATTCAAGTTGCCTGCAAAACATTTTTTCAAAATAAAAGAGAAATGTACCGAAATGTCGTTAGAGAAATCTAGCGTAATAAAGTCTCCGAACTCACAATCTTTGGTTCGTAGAAGTCAAGTAAATCTCCCGTTACTTTACTTGGATGTCTAATCGACCTATCAAAAATAGATTAGTGGCGACTCCTAGTTAAAAATCATTTGCATATTATGAACTTAAACCTAAGTCGCGAATTGGTATGGGCTTGGGAGAGCCCGAGTTAAGTCTAGGCTTAACAATCTATTAGCCAAACCCTAGGTGGTGCACCAAAAAATTTTGGTCGCGATAGCTGTGTTTTGGAATGATAGGATATCTTTGACATTGGACTATCAATCTTCGGCTTTACTAGATATAGTATGCATGGATTTGGACTATGGCATAATAATGCGTCTAACATGTTTACAGGCACCAGCAGTATACCAGCTCAGACAAGGTCTATGGGCAGAAATACGGTAGATAAGTCACTATAATACTTTACCATGGCTGTGTGTTGGTGATTTCAATGAGATAATGTATCCTTGGGAGAAAATTGGTAAGCGGCCAGCAGAACCACATCACATGCACTTTTTTCGAGAACTTCTAAATGACTGCTCTTTGATTGACATGGTAAGCAAATATTGTGCATTCACGTGGATCAACAATAGAGATGGAGAGGACATGGTGAAAGAACGATTGGATAGGGTGCTTTGTACTATGGATTGGTGACTGACCTTCCTCGACGCAGAAGTTTTTGCCTTACCTGCTCTTGGTTCAGATCATAGCCCACTCCTGTTAACAACTGACACAATGTGAATCAAAAGATGCAAGGCTTTTTATTTTTGAAGCTTATTGGTTACAGGACCAAGAGTGTCGTTCTATCATTGCAGACTCATAAAATTCTTTCAAGGTTAGAACATTGCCTTTACCTCAAAAGTTACAAGCTGTCTCTGAGGCCCTTGCAAGCTGGAGTAGATCAAAGTTTGCCAATTCTCATAATCAAATCAATATTCTCAAGCAGCAACTCCAAAATCTGACAAATTAAGTCGATGGTCAATATGACAAAGTCACGGTTACTAGTCTAAAAGAGCAAATTCAGAAGTTATGGCAACGGGAGGAATAATTTTGGGCGATGCGATCAAGAATTAACTGGCTTAGATGGGGGATAAAATTACAAAGTTTTTCCATGCCACTACAATTCAAATGAGACAACGTAATAGGATAAGCATGCTGCAGGATGAACATCAACATTGGGTACATGAACCGAATTGCTTGAAGGAAATGACATTGCGATTTTTTAAAAACTTATACACTTCAGCAGGACATTGTGATTATGGACCTATTCTAGCGTAATGCACACCTATGGTGACAGGGGAAATAAACTATAATCTTGTTGCAGCGGTCACTAGAGACGAAGTTCAGAAAGCAACATTTCAATTGGGGGAAACAAAAGCTCCAGGTCCTGATGGCTTGAATGGACAATTCTACCGATCTCATTGGGATATCTTACAAGAAGACATATTCTCTTATGTGCAGGATTTTTTCAACTTCGGAGTGATGCGACCCGAGTACAACAGAACATTTTCGTCAGTGGTCGTCAGATTCAAGATAATATTCTTGTGGTCCAAGAAGTGTTCCATCAACTCAAGATAAGGAAAAGGAAAAAAAAAATTCAAGCGGTTCTGAAGCTAGACATGCAAAAGGCCTATGATCAGGTGGAATGGAATTTCCTACAAGACTGTCTACTTCAGCTGGGCTTTCATGCACAATGGGTTCAATGGGTGATGCAATGGATCACTATGGTCTCCCTAAGTGTCAAGTTTAATGGAGAACCCCTAACCTACTTAAATCCAACAAGGGGTCTCAGGCAGGGCGACCCCCTTTCTCTGTACCTGTTCATTCTGGCGGCTAACATCCTATCTACTCTTATTAGTCAAGCTGTGGCCATGTAAAATTTAGAGGTACTAAATTAAACAGGTGGTGTCCTACCCTTTCTCATCTTTTTTTTTTCGCAGATGACGCCATATTCTTCTTAGAAGGTAAACTCTTGGAATGCCAGAACTTAGCCAATATCCTAAATAATATTGCCTAGCTACACGAAAAACGGTAAATCGAAACAAATATGGTATTTTCTTTAGTAAGGCATGTCCTAACAACCTTCAGGTGAATTTGGCAAGAGAATTCAGAGTCCCTATGTTAGACAAGACTGGCAAGTATCTTGGCATACCATCAAATTGGGGGCGGTCAAAAAGGGAGATGTTCGCCTGGATTTTGGGTCAAGTGAACTCCAAGCTAGAAGGGTGGAAAGAACAGCTTATTTCCAAAGGGGGTAAGGAAACTCTAATTAAAACAGTCATACAAGCACTCCCGCAGTATGCTATGTCTACTTTTAAAATCCCTGTGTCTATCTGCAAGTCAATAGAACAGAAAATTGCTAGATTCTGGTGGCAAACTAATAGCAGCAAATCCGGCATACATTGGAAGAATTGGGACACTCTCAAGAATCGGAAAGACAATAGGGGTATGGATTTTCGAGATCTTATTGCGTTTAATAAGGCTTTACTAGGTAAACAGGCTTGGTGGCTACTGCAACATCCTAAATCCCCGTGGAGCAGACTCTTCAAAGGCCTGTACTTTCATTCTTAGGAATTCTTGCAAGCTACAAAAGGAAAAAGACCCTCCTGGGGACGACAAAGTTTACTACTAGGCCAGGATTCAATCTAAGACAAGCTCTAATGGTCTGTTGGTGATGGAAAACAGATAAAAGTCCGAGAGGATAGATGGCTTTCTAAAGGCATCATTGGTGGGCTTGGCACCTAAAAGCGAACCGAAGAAAGTGGCCGATTTTATTGTCCCAGATCAACATGCATGGAATGTTTCCCTTCTTCAGCATAGTTTTGATAATCAAACTATGGCAGAAATTCTCTCTATTCAACTTCGACCTCACTGCACTATTGATCAATTAATTTGGAGAGGGAAGCTAAATGGTATGTTTACGGTGAAGAGTTGTTACAACTCTATTAGATCACAACACAACAGAGATAGACATACCCATGCTACATCATCATTCTAGACCCCCCGCAAGTTGTGGAACAGAATTTGGACTATGAAAACTACCCCCAAATTGCACACCTTTATGTGGTCTGTTTGCAGCAACGCTTTATCTACAACAGAATCTATCTAACAGACACATTTTACTAGAACCGGTATGCTGTCTTTGTAAAGATCAGGTCCCGGAATCTATAGAACATCTCTTTCTATTATGTACTTGGACATGGGATATTTGGTCTCACGCACAAGTCCAGATAACAATCCATTTTAGTGGAGTGCACAAAATCAAAGCTTGGCTGACAGATCTAATCGAAACAGAGTTGGCTCACTTGATCTCGAGACTATTGCTTCCATTCTGTGGCAAATCTGGAAGGCCCGCAACAACTTCGTCTTCCGCCAGCAGAGGCCAATTTCTAAGCAGGTGGTATAGGTGGCTTTAGCAAACGCTGGATCCATTCGGTGCTGCAATCAAACGAAGCTGAAACAGGGTTTATAGCAATTGAATCCAGAGCAGAGATGGAGTGCACCAGATCCGGGAGTGGTAAAGGTAAACATAGATGGTGCCTACCCATCAGCCCAATATGAAGGCTCAGTGGCATGTGTGTGCCGAGACTCTTCAGGCCAATTCACCGACGGCTTTACCAACACCGTCATTGCCTCCTCAGCTCTGCATACAGAGGTGTAGGCGCTCACTCTTACACTTAAATTTCTGCTGCAAAAAGGGAAATCAAACGATCACCTTGTGCTGGAATCTAACTGCTCCGTTTTTGTGGAAGCCGTGCAAAACCCAACCTTGACACCTTGGGAGAATAGAGCTCTGTTCATTGAATGCACGGCGTTGTTGCCATGTTTCCCTAATCTGAAGATTCACCCTTGCTGAAGAGAAGCAAATGTTATAGCCGACTGGGCCGCCAAAGCCCATGGGTGCTCTCTCCTTCCAATAAACTGGGCTGTATCTCCTCCTCAGCATTTTCTTGAACTTATTTATTCTAAAGCACTGTCAAACGGTTGTTACTCTTTGCGCTCTTAATAATACTATCGTTAGACCCAAAAAAAAAATTTAAGGTTTTGTGTAGACGTATGTGAATGGTATTTATATAAATAAAGGTAGTTATTGGTCAATAGTGAGACATGTTTTTTATATTTCCTCTGGAAGAAAAGGACCCACTCCAAAATCAATACAAGCACCGCTTTTCAAAATGAAAAAAAAAAAAAAAACAAATGATACTCTGATTTATAGAAGAAATGATGCAATAAACTTTGAGTAGCTACTTGAACAAGTAAGTTTTGTTTAAATATTCAATAAATATTTGCCACATTGTTCACAACTCGGTTTCATAAGCTAGTTTTATATCTATAGCTTTAATAAATTAATTTTGTTCAAATCGATCCCTGTGCTCTTTGATTCAAATCAATTCGGATATTTTTATGGTTCTCTAAACGATAAATTAATCCTCTTATGATTAATGTGATTAAATAATGCTGGTCCATTTTTCAGCATATATATATAGGGTTTTGTCATATAATATGGATTTCCGATTTTTCGGCTCATTATACAATTATGAATGCATGCAAACTGCCCTGTGCATTTATATTTATCATATAGCATCGTATGGGACCACCCTAAAATGGTGAGCACAAATCCTAAGACTGAGAAACACTGAAATCTGAATATGACTTTGTCTTATCTTAACCAAACGTGTAACTAATCAGCCAATTTGTTGGGTCTTACACAATTTTGTTAATTTTCGATTTGAATTTTTATTTGATATTTTTGCAGCACTATTGAGTTCTTCAACTGGGTTGATTTATCTTGGATTTATGTAAAATTACTATATATATCCAAGAGAATAATCTGTATATAATTACAAATTCAGAACCTCTTATTCGTCAAGTTTTTGATACTCGAAAGGCTGAGGAGTTGCAGAACTAGTTTCATTACTTCCTTTGAACGTAACACATGTTATAATTATAAATTTGGCTTGTCAGGTTCCTAATCTTTAAGTTGGTTTAAGAGGATTTTATACTTTTGTTGTGGAGGATAACCTGCTTATCCTTTAGAAGCACACTCGTATGACTTTTTAAATAACATCTTATTCATCAATAATATCAAGTGTTTTGTTAGGTAGCATCACCAAATATTTCACTAATCTAGTCATGGGTACTGAAGTTTCATAGTTCGAAACTCAAGCAATTACAGATGGAAGTACAAGTAATGTCGAGATAAGACCAATTTGACGATAAAACTTCAACCCTACACAAAGCAATAAGTATTGTCCATTCATGTCTATATATAAAGAGCGAATGAGGTGAGAGAAAGGAAGAATAAGAATAACTTGCCTTACATGGACAATAAACAAAAGGGCGAGGAAAGGAAAGAATAAGAATATATTTTATGCAATCTTAACATAGAAAAGAAAGAAAGGAGAGATTCTTGGTTTCTAGAAAACCGGTCGCCACTTGCATTGGTGGGAGACAGACATGCCTTTCTGATTAACTCGAATTTGGCTTTGGTTTATATCATCCACGTTAAAGGGAAAGTAGACTCCTTGGCTTGGTGAAATTTCGTCGTTTGTTGTATCCAGATCACAATTGAGGGAAAGTTGTCATTATTTTGTGAAGCACATACTGTTAAACAATTTATAATCTAATGGCATCTTCCACTTTCGTGGACATTTGGCCCGTTACTAACCGAAATTATATAGAGAAGCAATAAAATTTAAACTAAGCGAAAAAAGAAGCAGGAAATTTAGCTTCATTGCGAGCCTATGGAACAAATGATACATCTGAAGTGTAATCATACTAAGCCTCTCACTTAAGGTCTTTCTTATTAAATTGCACTCCTAGTAAAGAAAACTATGAACGGCCACATCATTTTCTCCTTGTGGTTGACTTATTTGATGGCTGACTGTATCGGGCTTATCTCTCATAACCAATGCAAGCCACCCCCTGATGAAGCTGAAATACACTCAGCACTTCAGCAATTTTGGCCTAATTTCTCTTGTTACATGCTGATGGTTCGGATATGATCACTGCCTTTTCTCTAGAGAACAGTTCCCTTTTGCGATGGCACTTGCTCACTCTCATTTTCCAAGTCAGTGCCACCATCTATTTTTTTGTACAAATATATTCCAGCAATAAGTTATAGTTTTACAACGATGTTGCTGTGTCTTGTCGGGGTTATAAAAAATGTGGAGAGGTTACTAGCACTTAATCTTTCAAGCCTCTAGAGGCTCCAGCAAGCGATGCTCTCTAGCCTCCCAAGGCACAATTTGGATGACGAAGACGTTGCTCGAGTGGATGAAGCTACACATACGAAGTTGGCCGATGAACTCAATGTTCTAAAAGATAGATATTCTGATGAAGAGAAAGCAAAGCTTGCGGAGGATATTGTGGTAAATCATGCCTACTACTTATTTCAATTCTTCAGGGTCTTCATCCGGAAAAAAAGGTGACAAAAAAGAAGAAAAACAATATTTTGCCCTTTACACGGATAAAACTTATTAAGTTCACGCAATCTTACCAATTTTATATTTTTCCAATAAATTTTAATTTTATAGAAGTTAATCTTGTCTATAAAGGAGCAACTTCAGCTCGCAGAAATCAATAATCCAGAAATTAAAAAAGATAAAAGAGATTCCTAGTTTATAGAAAATCCGCGGCCACTTGCGTTGGTGGGACAGACATGCCTTTATTAAGCGTCCCACTTATATTGACTTTTTGGTTTATACCGTCCACGTAAACGGACAAGTAAACTTTTTAGCTAAAGCAAACTTTTTGGTGGAATTTGCTCATTGGTTGAAGCAATATCATTATCGAGTGGAAGCACATTGTCATTGTCTTGTGAAGTTCATTATAATGGATGGGTTTGGCAATTATATTAGAGAGGCACGATAAAATTCAACTTGAGCAAAAACATGGCATTTGGCTTGATTTCGGATCTGTGGAATAAATGGAACATCTGATGTTTCGTTATTCTGAGTCTCTTAATTCAGGTCTTTCTCATTCTATTTTCATCCCTTAGAAAGAAAATAACCGAGAACCACATCATTTTCCTCTTGTGGTTGGCCTATTTGATAGCTGATTGGGTAGCTGCATTCGCAATCAGGCTCATCTCTCACAACCAAGGCAATTCATTCACTCGTGTAGCTGAAGTAGATAAAGCACTTCAGGCATTTTGGGCCTCATTTCTTTTGTTACATCTTGGTGGTCTGGACACCATCACTGCCTTCTCTTTGGAGGATAGTTCACTTTGGCAACGGCATCTGCTTAGTCTCATCTTCCAAATCGGTGCCGCCATCTATGTCTTTGCACATATATTTCCTAATGACAAGTCACTAATGATCCCAACGATGCTAGTGTTTTCTTCCGGGATCATAAAAAATTTGGAGAGGATATTAGCACTCAATCTCTCAAGCCTACCAAGGCTTAGGGAATGGGTGCAGGAGTTTCCTAATGTTGAACAGAATGAGTTGGTTGAAGAACTTGATGTTCTAGGGGATGGATGTTCTGATGAAGAAGAACCAAGGCTTGCCGAGACTATTGTGGTGAAGCATGCTTATTTCTTCTTTCAAATTTTTAAGGTCTTCCTCGGAGATCTCATATTCACTCATAGAGAACGCAAATTCAGTCGTGAATATTTCAACAAAGTTTCTGCAATGGATGCGTTGAGGGTGATATCAGTCGAACTCCATTTCATGTATGAGGTGCTCCACACAAAAGCATTGGCAATACGTTACAAGTGGAACTACATTTTTCGTTTCATAGCCATCATTGACGTTGTGGTGGCTTTCATTTTGTTTAATCGCTTGAAGAAGCATTGGCTCCCAGAACTTGATTTGAAAATTATTTGTTCCCTTCTTTTCGGAGGGATTTTTCTTAATGTGGTTGCTCTGTTTATGCTCGTTTTCTCTGATTGGACTATTGCTAGAATCAAGTGGTATGACACAGGATCATTTAAACCAAATTCATTTCTCCATGATTGGGTATCTGCCTTATATGACTTGAGGAAGCCCCAATTCATTCCAGTAGAATCAAAGTCTAATGTCGATGTTACTTACATGGCCTTAGATACACCATTAATATTTCGAAGGTGGTCAGAATCCATATTTGCTTGCAACATTTTATCAGAGAAATTGGAGGAGAATCCAAGAAAGATGTACAAGTGCAATCAGCACTGGGTCATCATTGCTTTTTCTAATATCTACAATTTTCCATTCCGTATGGCTGAGAAGATCGTTTCTTCTTTTCATCAAGCTAGTGAGACAATCATCGGAGGTTGTGGTTCGGGGTTTCATATGTATGGGTACATACCAATGATTGCAAATACGAAGTATGTGTCAAAGAATCCATTTGTTAAGAAATTATGGATCTTTATCTTTAAGGAGGTGAGACGTAAATCCAAAAACGCAGATGATCAAATAGAAGTGATGAAGATATTTGAAGCCAGAGGTGATCTATTTCTTAAGAGTAGCTTGTGGGAGAATAATTGTGGCAATCTTTCAGTGTATGTCACCAAGATTAATTACGATGCCAGTATTATACTGTGGCATCTTGCTACTGAAATTTGGTACGATAGAGAGAAATCCACAACCAGAACTGATGAAAGGGAATATAGTAAGATCCTCTCCGACTACATGTTGTATCTTGTACTTAATCAGCCTAATGTGGTGTCCACTGTGGCGGGCAATGCCCAAATGATATTGGCAGAGACATTGCGCGTGCTACAAAAGTGCCCCAATCTTGCAACCAAGGATGTGGAGGGGCTATGCAACGCATTGTATGTGTTGCGATGGGGCGAGCGATCGAACAATAATATAGATAGAAAAAGAAAATAAATCGGACACCAGATTTACGTGGTTCAATCGTAAAGACCTACGTCCACGGGGAGAGCAGCAGTGAATTTCACTATAGATCAAGCAATACAAGGAGATTACACACTCGAGTCACTCAAATACTCTCTCAGTGTTTCCCAAGCCCCAATTATACCCAATAACACACACAGTGTTTAGCCCCGAAATTCCTCAAGAAATAATCTCTCAATCTCACGAATGAATTACACGCAAATCTTACCACAAGATTTAATTGGCTTTAACACTAAACCTTCTTGGATGTAATTCACGACAAAGAAAATCCCTCCCAAGCACTCAACAACGAGGCGGTGCTTCAAGACCAATTCTTCACGATCAACGGCGGAACACCAAGCACTCACGCGGCGCTTCAAAACAATTTGTGATCCACATCTATCACCCATGGCCTTAAGTCTATATATAAGTAAAACCCTTATTCTTTTGCCAACTTCTCATAGGATTTTGTTTCCTATCCAAAACATATCTTTGTATATTTTAAACAAAAAAATCCAAGTCCTAGTCAAAGTTGGACTTTCCTATTTTAACAGCCAGACTCTCCAACGTAGATTCAAATTCGGGAAGTTGATCTTCGGATCTTCTTTGCTTGATTTCGAACATCCGCAACATATCCAATTCCGAATATTCGTAATTTTGCATTGGGCTTAAACTCGAGACATATTTTAACAGTATGAGGCTCCTCTCGAAATCTCTGTTTTAAGACCACTCAGCGAGGGGATCAATTTGGCCAAAGTGATGGAAAGCCTCAGGGATTCGAAGTGGAAGGTGATGAGTGGAGTGTGGGTTGAGATACTGTCATATGCAGCCATTCATAGTAAGAGAGCTACACATGCACAGGTGTTGAGCAAAGGTGGAGAGCTTCTAGCCTTTGTTTGGTTGTTGATGGCTCATTTCGGTTGCTTCTACACTCCTGAATGGGGCATATATTATGAAGACTGGCATGAGCTCTTCAATCCAAGTGTAATACATAGGTGTCGTGACCCTCTTGAAGCGGATCCCAAGGAGGTTTGACGGATTGCCAAGCTGGCGCAAACGCGAGGTGGCGCTTGTGCTGGGCATGGACTTTCCCAAACCCTACCTATTGCAATTTGGTTTCCTCGAGTAATAATGGAATTGTTTTTACTTCAAGATTCGCAATAACCTTTTGGAGGTCAGTTAGGAAACAAGTAAAACTGGAGAGGTCCCTTTACTTCCACGAACCAGAGATTTGGGTCTCCGGACTTGATTACGTAAATTGTCTAATTAATGCTATTTTATTACCTGAAGTTGCTTTGTTTATTTATGTCATGTAGTCTTATCAAGTTATGAATTCCTAGTTACCTTTCAATAGGTGTTCATGCCCATTGAGCACGACATAAACATAATATATATCATTTGCCAAACGAACAAAGTGAAGATCCGAAAATCAATATACGATCAAAGTGCACAGTAAGTAAAAACCTGATACAAGCCAGGTAAAAAATATATACGGTCTCATTATTACGCCTCAGGACAGGATCCGGTGAGAGAAACCGAATGGAATGACTAACAAGCAATGACCGAACCTATCCTTACATACAACCTTAAGCTAAATGCCATTCTAAATGCTCTTTTTCACCTTTTTTCTATTTTTCATTTTGTCATTTGTTACTCAAGACATACGTGACCTAAATTTAACTGTACAAGGTGCACATGAACCTAATATGGACTAACATGCGATATGCAAACATGAAATGATTCGATAACCTGAAGGACACAACCCGCGGTCGGGGCCACCTATTGAAACTACTCCAGATCACGTTATTCATCTACAGAAAAAGGGACCAATGCTTGTTGCCCATGAGATAGAGGGCTGTATATGGCCTTATCTTTGCGTAGAAACGAGACCAACACATGTTAGAAATGACAAAAAAAAATTAAGAGAATGTCAACGTGTCATCATGAGCAACCAAAGTACCAAATGACATCGAAATCCGCCAACTTCCCTCTCAACGAATATCGACCAGCAACATTACAGCAAATACAATTTATTTTTCGTGCATGAGAATGTTATCCAAACATATTAAAGTGTCTAGGAACTCATAGACATAAACCCTAATCATGGACGAGCTAAAATAGGATTCGAGGAAGGCCAAAATAATCCCATATCACATCTCAATGGCAAAGTTTGGCATGCATTCATTTCAACAAAACATATCACACATTCAATGTGACATTTTCCCATAAGGGAGAAAAATTGTCTAGCAAATCCTAAACATGCTGCGCTTTTGTCAATTGACTAGATGAACTCAACTGGTAAAAGGTAAAAATGTTTAAGATTTAATTGGCAAGACTTAAAAGTTTAAGACTGAATTAGCAAAAGCATAATATGTTTATGATTTTTTGGACAATTTTTTAAGTGCGGATTACATGGTTAACAATTATATTTAGTCGACCTCCGTCAATGTTCAGACTGCAAAACAACAAGAAGGAAAAGGACACGTGCTCCTATAGTATATGACTCAAAATCAGAAAGTCAATATATTCCCCAGATTCAGTTTATCCTTACCCCAGCGATGAGTTGGTGATAAAGACCTACAGGATTGGAGGGTGGCGTGACTCCAATGAAAGACGGCAGCATGTGAGCAAACTATTCTCAACGGCAATGCCTCTGCGAATCAACATAAGAGGCACGATCTGAGTGAAGTAAACCTGCTACAGAAAACCGAAACAAAATAAAAATCTTGGACTCAGCTTATAGGTTGACATCGAAGTCCACGATAGCAGTGAGCAGAACTGTCGTGAATGCATCATTAACTTCAACCATGTTCTTCTATCCGTGGCCCGTTCCAAGGAGTCAACTCCGACCATACGTGAATGCATCATCAAAAATGTCGATTTGGATTGGTGACTTCTGCACCGTTCAAGCCGTGGCCCGTGGCCCGTGGCCTTGACTTTGGCCCATCCATGGTGCTTGATGCATGGCTGGTGCTTGGTCCCCCCACGGTTGATGATGGTATGGGCTTGGCTCATCTTATTTGGTCGGACCTTCTTTGATTTTCTTGTTTTTAAGCTCTACTTGTTTCACAAAAGATAAATGATTTTGAAAATATTTTCTTGAAAATAATCACTTCTATTAGTTAAAATAATGAACTAAAGAGGCCTTTATCATTATCTACTAAACATTTTGATGAATAATGAAAATATTTTTCTTTCATTCATTGTTATAAGCAATATAGAAGATCATTTTTAGGAAAAAAACTTTAGGTCATTCGATTATTCACAAAATAAACGGAGCCTTAGTATTTTTATTGTGAATATTTGCTTCTCAGTTTCTCGATGGCCATTATTATCTTAGCATGCTAGGCTCTAACCATATAGTTTTCAAAATTAGATCTCTTTTACTACATTTAGTAATATATTGTACGTTATTTGTCGTAAAGTTCTTCGTTAAGCATGTTTGATTAAATTGCATGATAATTTGCATGTTAGTTTGCATGTCAAATAACAGTTCTTAAACGTCTAATGCATGTAAGTTCGTATATTAATTGAATTAGGAGCTTGCATCTCATATTTGCATCTTTAGAAATTCGAGTTTGCATATCTTGGAGTATTCTCATCTTTGCATATCTAGGAATTTGCATCTTTACATATATTTAAAAATTTACATTCGAATGTTTATGCATATCTAGGATTTTTCATATCTAGAAAATAACACTTTAAGAGATCTTCCATATTTGCATAGATGAAAATATTCACCATCGGCAAGGAAAAATATTTATTAAAATAGCATTTTCATAATATTTGCATAATAAAATTGCCTCCGATAGGTTAGTCAGGGTTCTTTAGAAATATGTGCTATAATGCATATTTAATGCATATTTAGGCTCATTGAGATCACGCGTGCGTGTGTATATGTATAAATCACGTTTGCACACCATCAAAAAGGAAATGGAAAAAAAAAAAAAATCATTTTTTGCATGTTAGGGATTTTAGGGTGCGTTTCCGGTAAAAAAAAAAAAATTGGTAAAAATACTACTTTGGTTGCATTTAGATTAAGCTTGCATATTCATATCATTTACGATAAACATCATTTCCTTTCATGTTTAACATATAGGAAAGCAAATCGCATAAGGTGTAAAATTACTATTCTTGCTTTAGACTGAGTGCATTGCGTATTGAATATCCTAGGCTATGTTTTATTTCTATGCCTAGATTCGCATTGAAGGGAAATACCTCATTTAGGTAGGTATTTTTTGCATGTCATATCATATTTGCATGCGTTGAGCATCGGCGCATTATATCAAACTCATTTGGAATTTCTTTAGAAGTTCCTGTTACCATTCACCAGTTCTTATCCCAGGACATAATGCCAAAGCGGTGATTAATGTTGTCCAGAATTGCTCGGGTTATTTCCTTTTTATACATCGTTTTATTTTGCTTTCTTTTATATTTATGCTATTTTTTTTTATATAATTTTAGGCATTGCACGATATGTTGATTCATTTGCATTATTTACTTTTGATGATTTTCACAGATGGCCATTCGTACATGGACATTTAGATTAAATTTTAGGGAATAAAATGAACCGAGATCACCTGAAAATGTTTTCCTAAAAGAAAAGGGGTATCAATGCACGGGAGTTAGTTCAATCTAGCATGGGCACGTCCTACAACTTTCAAGTTGTAGAAGCAAAAAAGGTAATCTAGACTCTTTGATTATCTACCCAATTTGGCAGGGGATATTACTATGTTTATACATAATACATATCAAGAATCCTCGTGGACTCTGTGGATGAGTTATAAGAGCAAATTAGTCCAATCAATATAGATTTTAAACAAGTTGTGAAAGAAGATTTTTTTTTTTTTTTTTTTTTTTTTTAGAGTGGAATTTATTTCCTTATTTTTATATTGATCGGAGGATCAAATGCCAAAAAAAAGAAGAAGAGAGATTATATGTTTTTTTGTGTGAGACTAAACACCTAAAGACGCACTTAAACTTTAAAAAAATTACGCACATTTGCTCCGTTTATTTCATGTAAATTTGAAAATTTGAAAAAGGATTTTCCTAACTTTAATTGCTTATATCGCTAGGAAAATAGATCAACTGAAAATATATTCAATATCAACAAAATCCTTTAGGCATACATTGTTGGATGATAAAATATTTTTTATTCACTTGTTTATTTGAAAGTTCGTATCTGCCACGGATCACCTAAGGAAATCTCAATTCAACCCATGTAAAGTAAAGCCTAATGCCAGTGTTGCTTACGAAATGTTAGATACACCATTAATATTTTGAAGATGGTTAGAATTGATTTTTGATTGCAACCTTTTATCCATGTATCTTTCAAGGAGTTCGAGAAAGATTTATAAGTGCAATCGATGCTGGAGCATCACCACTTTTTCTAAGATCACCGACTTAATTCATCTAGTTGGTGAGGTTTGCGGGGACTGGGACTGTGATCTTGATGGGAAGATACCAAATATTGCAAATACAAAGAACGTGTCCCAAAATCCCTTAATTAACGATCTATGGATCTTTATTTTTTGAGGAGGTGAATCATAAATCCGAGAATTTGATAATCACGAAAAGGTGGGGGAAATGTTTGAGACTAGAGGTGATATGTTTCTCAAGAGTAGACTAGAAAGGATCGATCGTGACAATCTTTTAGTGTATATCACCAAGCTTAATTACGATGATAGTATTATACCGTGACATATTGCTACCGAAATATGGTACAATAAAAGAAATAAGTAGGAGATAACAAAAGAGAATTCAACAAGACGTTATTGTATCTTTTATTTAAATTATCTAACGTGATGTCTGCTGTGGGGCGTTACCCAATTACCCAAATGACATCAGCTCGGATGTTACGAGATCGTTACTTACACAATGAGAATGGTACCATTGGTTTAGAGACGCTATGCATGAAATTTTTGAGGGTCACAACTTCCGAAATGCGCACCTCCCTCCATGGGGGAACCGATTTGGCAAAAAGATGGAAAGGCTCGAGGAAAGGAAGTGGGATATGATGAGCGGAGTGTGGGTGGAGATGCTGTTGAATGCAGCAATTGATATTAAGGGAGAAGCACGTGCAGGTGCTGAGCAAAGGTGGAGAGCTTCTAGCTTTTGTTTGGCTGTTGATGGTTCATTTCGGTTGTTACTACAAACCTAACTGGATACATCATAGAGAGCAGGATGTCATGTTGTCGACGTTATTCATATAACTTGAATACGATTTTTGTTGAAGTTATCATGAGATGCCAAGGAGTGGATAATCATATGAACGGCAAGCCTCTATAGCAATTTTACGATTCGTCGCAATGCCATCGATCCAATCAATCCCCGTTTCTCGTCTGATAATGTGCAAAATGTTGTATTTTTGTGATAAGCTATATTTCGATTGTTATGGAATAATTAATACAAGATTTAGGACTACGTGCGATTCTATATCTGTGATTTTTGTTGACATGTAATCCCTGTGCGAATAAAATAATGGATGGCGTGTGAGAATGCAGTGGACGGTGCACGTTGGATGGAGATCGCGTCGAGATATTAAAGCACGAGCAAAGAAGCGGCGTCGGGTCAGAACAAGATGGAAAACAGATACAAACTCGATTCATTGATTTCTATTAAGACAACCAGCTTTTTATATTCCTATGAACCTAAAGAAAGTTGCTCAATTCACCATGGTAAAGCCTAAACCGTCGGAAAGGATCAATTCAATAAAACGTCATTAATTTAGAGTCGCAAAACCTAGGTGGTTAAAGTCGAAATTGAGAGACTATTTTTGTTGCGTTTGACTTCACACATGTCGTTGTTCATGGTACAAATGCAACAACAAGTTTTAGCTTATTTGTAATCCTCGAACTGTTATCTCATATTGCATAAACAATCATAATAATAAACTCAAGGACCTCTATTTAATTTTAATTATAGGAATACAAAAGTAAAAACAATAATACGAAATCTAATTTATATGTAGGTTAATTATAATTTGCACAGAACTTACTACATTGAATGAGTAAAATTTCACTTAACATAAATTCATTTCACTGCCGTTACAACAAAAACAATTATTGAAAAATGTAAAATATGTATCAAATGTAGCTTATTTTTATTAATATATTTTTTTTTGTGACCCAGAACCCATACTGACGGCGGCCGAAGATAAACCCTTTGGGCAACACGTGCGTCCACCACACACGTGCTTACCAGGGTAAGTCGCCAAAGGACTCAAAGCTAGCCTTCGACAACTTGCGTTGTAGGAGCTTCAAACATGAGACCTCCTCGATGGAAGTCTAGTGCCTACCCAGCTGGACCACCGCGGCGGGTGGTTCAAATGTAGCTTATTATTCTCCTCTCTCCCCATCACCACACGCACGTTTTAGTGAAGAGGCCAATTGACAAAGTTAAGGAGAAAAGGGTTCGATCTTCCAAATTACATCTCTGCTATTTCGTCAAGTTAGAAAAGCTCCAAGTTGCTACCCACACAAGCCCATACCCGAGACGGTCCCAGACAAGTTTGCTAAGCATTTAACAAGGCGATAAGGGAAAAGTTTCATCTCAAGCGACATGCCAAATTATGATGGTCAGTCGGACGCAGCAATGGGACAACATTATTGCAAGAAGCAAACGGTCACTTCAACATGATACAAGAAAACCAAATCAGACGTTCCAGTCAGTGGCAATGAGCACAGACCTAAGGAATTTCTGAATCCGCCATTGGCAACTGGCATTTTATTCCGCTCATCTGAGCAAATCATCTAGCACTGTGACCTTCGAACAAAGCTGTTATTTGTTTACAATGAGCTTTACCCGATTCATTCAATCAATTACCTGGCGCCTTCTGAAGTCAGGACTCCATGAGTCGATCCAGGACTAATTTCACGACAGAGGGAGCGTCAACAGTCACCGCCACCTTCACCTTCGGTTTGTCAGACCATTCCGTGTGTTCACCGAACCTAATCAATGAAGTTGATATAGCTGAGTGGTTACAACAAGCATACTCAAGTGGAAAAACTTCTTTACAAGCATAGCATATGAGAAGGGTAATCCAACCTCCTATAGTTTAGATTAGAAACGCTACCTCTCCTCTATACTTCTATTCTTTGTTATTCAGCAACAATACAGGGGGAAAAAATTCGTTGTCCCTTTTAAGGGTAATTGAGATACAAATCCGTTTGTCGCATCTTCTCAAAATCGAAACTTCAAGGAAATAACTCTTTATTTTTCCAGAGTTTAAGCAGATTTCAAACCCAGCACTGCGCCCTTCACAATATATTAATTAGATCCTGGACTTCTTATTGGGTTTAACTAATATCAGACAGCCTTGCTTCATGACATGATGCCCACCATCAGTGGTTGGCACTCAAAAAAAATTATGTTGAATTAGTAGAACAAGGGATCTGAAAGGGCCCTTGAAAATTGAGCTGCAGCATTCTACCTACCTTTTCTGTCCATTATATAGTATAGTGAGCCCTCTTGTGATACCGGTCGTTTGCACTCTAACCACACCTTCAGTGAAAGTTAAAAGTGAAGGGTTCAAAGCTGCAATTATTGTTGTTGGATCGTGGAGGTAAACTCCTGCACCAAGATGAGATATAAGTGTTAAAAATAAACAATGGGAAGATAATAAAAACCATGTCCTGAATCAAGATGTTTCAGTAAGCATACCTCTGGTGAAGTATGCTTCGCGGTGATAGGCAAAGTACACTTCCAAGATTCTGGAGAGGTATTGAGCAAATCTTCCATTTGATTGGACCAACTTATCTCTATCTGCATCTGTAGTGTCTCAAAACAGTTCAGATTAAAAAACCTGGCAATCCAAATTTCATCATTATTATTTAAATAATTAAATATGTAATTGACAATACCAGGATTATTACACAATTCAAATCTTTTATTAAATGGATTAAGTTTATGGTTGTTGACTGGCCTGACTTTTGGTGTCACTACTGTTTAGGCAGAAAATACTTCAAAACAGTAAGAAGCTGAATACTTGCGATTTGTCGCACTCAATCAATAAAAAACATTCTTTGGCCAAAAAACAGAAAAATCCATAGAGTAAGCAACGAAAGTGGACTTGTGAAACTATGCTGGAAACAGTTCTGACCCTTAAGTAAATTTACCCTTCAGTTCAACCATCAGAAGAAAAACTAACACCATAGGTTTCTCCAAAAGCAGCAGATAGGATGCTTTACTTATAACTAGAATGATTAAAGAATCACTAGAAAATCACTAGCATTATCTCTGCATAATCTATGCTAAATCTCTATTTAAGTCCATCAAAACATGTGCACTATTAGCAAATTTTAACACTAGCTGACTTTACCTGTCAAAACAACTTGATGGGTTACATTTATTCCTATAGCCAGAACATCAGCTCCACTGGTAAATACAATGTCTGCAGCATCTGGGTCGCCAAAAATCTGATCAGCAGTCAAAGATGGACAAGAATGAGAAGGAGAGTTAAAGCTCTGGGCCTGAGCCATTCAAATTACTTCAGGTTTGAATGGTAAGTCACTCCACCCCCAAACAATAAAACAGACATTTAGAAGCTATTTCAGATAGAACCAGGTACGTCAAACACAACATACACCACCATTATGATGGGACAATTAGCAAAGAATATGAGGCAACGCAGACGACTTAGCCATGGATAATTAGAGAAAAAGAGCCTTCAAGAAAACTTCTGGCAGCTGCTCAGGTTTTACATTGCAAATTTAGATATTTGTCTCTTGCAAGAAAAAGAAGAATTTCCAACTTACGTTGGCTTCAGCTGCTGGATTCACATTGCCATTCACAGAAAAAGCTCCACCAAGAAGCACGATCTGCCCAATCTTTTTTTGAAAAGGTTGGATCTTGTTCAAGAGCCTGGATTACTCATACATTTGACAACATATGAACAAGCCATTACAAAACCAGTATGATACTTTACTACCTAGTGAAACAAGCATGACAAAAGATCAAGAAGCTGACCAGTGCAATATTTGTGGGCAGGCCCAATGCAACCACAGTAACTTCCCCAGATAAAGGTTTGCTTGCTCGATGAGAAAAGTGGCTGCCGACTGTTCTATTGGTTTTCCTTTTGGTGGTGGGAAGTTTTGATTGCCAAGTCCATCAGTACCACGGACAAAATCCACAATTCGAAGCTTTGCACCTTTCTTTACGAGAAACAATGATAAAATCAAAAAACTGATGATGCTTCTTTAGAATAAACGATTGGCTTTTAAGTCATTTAGAAGAGTGCATGAGAATCAGCTCACAGTCAGAAGGCCATTACAATTGATGAAACTCAAGTATGAAATCTGCAAAGTTACGGTTCAAGAACATCACAAATATGATGCACAGCCATTACGAGTTCCAGTGATAATTATTAAGAACCAAGAGGTGGCCTTACAGAGTTTTCTTGCTTTATAAAATAAACTTGCTATGGTGACAACAAGAGATTCCTTGCTATAGTGAGCCATGACAAATGAGAGCTGCCCACACTTCAAAAATAAAACGAGAGGACCTGCAAACCTCTTCTATCCTTGAAACCCATCACATATGTTGCATGCAACAAGTCCCAGAACAAAGACACACACAGTAACTGAAAACGCATACAAAATCCAGGGTCCCTAACATGTGCTAGTGTCGACACTCGCTATGGTGACAACAAGAGATTCCTTGCTATAGTGAGCCATGACAAATGAGAGCTGCCCACACTTCAAAAATAAAACGAGAGGACCTGCAAACCTCTTCTATCCTTGGAAACCCATCACATATGTTGCATGCAACAAGTCCCAGAACAAAGACACACACAGTAACTGAAAACGCATACAAAATCCAGGGTCCTAACATGTGCTAGTGTCGACACTCGCTATGGTGACAACAAGAGATTCCTTGCTATAGTGAGCCATGACAAATGAGAGCTGCCCACACTTCAAAAAATAAAACGAGAGGACCTGCAAACCTCTTCTATCCTTGGAAACCCATCACATATGTTGCATGCAACAAGTCCCAGAACAAAGACACACACAGTAACTGAAAACGCATACAAAATCAAGGGTCCCTAACATGTGCTAGTGTCGACACTCGCTATGGTGACAACAAGAGATTCCTTGCTATAGTGAGCCATGACAAATGAGAGCTGCCCACACTTCAAAAAATAAAACAAGAGGACCTGCAAACCTCTTCTATCCTTGGAAACCCATCACATATGTTGCATGCAACAAGTCCCAGAACAAAGACACACACAGTACCTGAAAACGCATACAAAATCCAGGGTCCCTAACATGTGCTAGTGTCGACACTCGCTATGGTGACAACAAGAGATTCCTTGCTATAGTGAGCCATGACAAATGAGAGCTGCCCACACTCAAAAAAATAAAACGAGAGGACCTGCAAACCTCTTCTATCCTTGGAAACCCATCACATATGTTGCACGCACACAAGTCCCAGAACAAAGACACACGGTAACCGAAAACGCATACAAAATCAAGGGTCCCTCACATGTGCTAGTGTCACACTACTACCACTACCTGGTCATATCTACAGATTGGGGTCCTATCATTTACGCGACCATGTTCATCCCACCAACCGCAAATGCGTCTCAACCACTCATCATTTTGTCAAGGTGACAAGCCACGATTTCAAGAGCCCAAATTGAGAGTAAGCGGTCAATAGTATCCCCTGAATCCTATATCGGCAATGTACGAAAGCGTGCAATTAGAAAAGTACATACGGTAATTGTCACATGGGACCCTTCAGCCACAGGGATGTCGGTCCGTCCTGCAACCTCCAGCTGCACCACATAAAAAAGGGAAAAAAAGAACCCAAGAAAGTAAGGCCAAAACGTTTGTGACCCCCAGAAAATTCACTGTACAATCGATTCAGTCCTTCAACCGACACCAGAAAAAAGTAAGCATACGAAATCCCGAAAACCTCCCGCAGTAAACCATCACGCACCGCCCCACCCAAGTAAGACATACCATATGCAAGGCGTCTCTGGTGGCCAGGGTCGTGTAGACCTTCCCGTATATGGTGGTGAGGCCAATCACCTCCACCTGTGGCGACCGCAGCACGACGAAGATCGCCATGGCGTTGTTTGAAAGACGTCGAACCCATTCACGACAGTGAGAATCGAGGCACACTGACGATGCAAAATCGGGCGATTCCATTGAAAAATCGAAACTTTCTAGAAGGGGGTACTTGAAATTCTACATACCGATGCCGGGGTCGGTGTCGATGATGATCTTCTTCTTCGCAGTGGCCATGTCTTTCGCTGACACGGCAGATGCTAGTGACAGACTGACAGCGCGTGCGTGCCTCGTTGAGATTGAAGAGAGCAGTAGCAGCAGAAACGGATCACGAAGTGATGATCTTTTACGGCGAAATGACTCGGCCGATCGAAGCGATGGCCGACAGGGAAGGAGGGAGGGGTCCCACGATGAACTGGATGTTACCCGATCCACGTGCAAAACGGGGAACCTATTTTAATCTCTCTAGCAACCGTTGGAAAATGTTAATCGAGGAAAACTAGAGAACCGCGGGGGTGGGGTTTGATTTTGATAATATATGTAATTGTTTTTTTTTTTTTATGACCCGGGACTGTTGTATAGCCGGCAGCCAGCTACGTAAACCCGAGGCGTCACTAGCATAGGGGCAGCCATCCATACACCGCACTTAAGTCACACAATTGCGCACGCGTGACTCGAACCTCCTCCAACCGGAAAAAGGAAATGCCCGAATGAACGTGCTCACAATGAAGTAAGTATATATGTAATTGTATTTTTGGTAAAGGTAATAAAGGTATATATGTGATTGTTTTTTTTATTTGGTAAAGATATATATGTAATTGTTTATGCAGCATAAAAATGGCAAAATAACTACATTACCTGAATTCGTAAATTAAATTCTTCTGTAGCAATCTTCTTAGGAAAAAATAGATATGAAAATATGCTAGAATTTATATATATATATATATATATGTATGTATGTATGCATGTATGTATGTATGTATGTATATGTATCATTCTTTCTCGTTACACTAAAATTCACAATCGGAGCTCATGGCTCTCTTAGGATTTCATGTTTCATGAAAACGTTACCAATTGTTGTTGAGCCTCATGAATTATGTGACACTAAGACAATTCAACTTCAGGTTCAATTGTTTTCTAAACAATTCCTGTGGAAAAGAATATTAATTAATAAACTTTCTAACAATTGTCTTAGCTCAACTGGTAATACTAGCTTGTACCATGGTTTTTCTACTAAGAGTGGCTATAATTGTGCGGAACTTAGATAAATGATTTGGATTAATTTCAATATTTTGATGAGTGAGCATCATAAGTCTAATTCATGTGATTTTGATCTCATCAATTGCTTTCCATCTCCACCCTATCAGAAAATATTTAATGTGATGCACAATATAACAAGCAGATCGAAAGTAAGTGATTTCGATATTTATAATATTGTAAGTGATTACAGTAATATCATAGAGCTAAAAGTGATTGTTTGATCGCACAAATTTAGGTGAGTCTAACAGATAAAATACTTTTCCCCACTCAGATCCACCATACATTGGAGTTCTCTTTCCCCACCCTTCTCTACAAACTTTTTCCCCCAAAAGAGGGCGCTTATAATCTTATTTACATAAATACTCACACGACATAGAAGTGCTCTCATTAGACATATATAAGACCGATCATATACTTTTTCTAGAAAAAATAATGTAAAAATGTGGGTTTGGGAAAATTTCCCTCACCTTCATTCACGTGCTTTTATTGAATGCGCATATATACCATAAACTTTATCTTAATATACAATGTCATCTATAAATTTTTATATGTTCAATGTAATCCTTAACTTTTTGTACATATTCGATCGAACTATATGAAAAATATTTGATATTATCTTTGAACTTAAATTAATAGAAAGATAACATTGAACATTCTTATATAGTTTAGATATTACATTAAACATTTATGAAAAATTCAGGTTTCGCATCAAATGAATAAAAAATTCATGGATAATATTGCACATTTACTGCTTAGATCACGTTGAACAAATTAAAAGTACGAGAATTGCATTGTATATTAAGCCATAGTTGAAAAACCATTTATGTCATTTTCCAAAGACAAAAAATCTTAGCTGCACTCCCCTAAGTTACTTGGGCCCTTGGATCAGATGTCCACCTGATCCAAATGTTCATTGGACCGGGCTCACATGTTCTGCGTGCACTCGATACTTGCTCACTTACTGTCGGGACACGCGGCGATTTCCCATTGGAATGCTCTTTCGCCCGTTAACCGTTTGTTTCTTTTCCTCGTCCACGTGCGGCATTTTCGTAATTTCAGGAGGATGTCGGGGGTGAAAATGTCCCCCAAAAAAAGTAACTCCACGATTTCAAATCAAATCTCTCTCCCGTCAGACCTCACTGAGATCTCTGTCCTCTCTCTCTCTCTCTACATTCTCCGACCATGAAACGGGGTCGTACTCGTCGTCCGGCCACCGGAGATGCGCTCCGGCCCCGCCGGCCGGCCGCCGGAGCCCGCTGCGGCACCTCAACGGCGTCGCCGCCTGCCGCGGCCGGAGCAGCCACGCCTCCGCCTCCGCCTCCTCCTCTTGCTCCTCTTCTTCTTCCACCACCACCGCCGCCTCCATCGAAGCTCCCAGAGGTTGCCTCAGGTTCTTCCTCTCTCACTCCTCTTCGACCAGGAACGTCGCCGGTCGGACCTGTGCTCCGGCGAGGACGCCCAAGTCGGCGCCGGCGAGGCCGTCGAAGTCCGATCACCAGCGCAATCGCGGCGCTGCGGCGAAGGCGGCCGATTTGGAGGTACCTAGAGCAGTCAAGCAGCCGAAGCTCAAGAAGAACCCTCCTTGTCTTTACCAGTGGCAATCTGCGAAAACGGCCGCTTCCAGGACTGGCAAGAAGAGCGGCAGCTCTCCTGTTTCTGGAGCCGATGGCAATGTCGCTGGCGAGTTTCCTTCCGGTTCCGAAGCATCGAAGCGGGAACGGATTGAGCTTGGTTCGGCTGGAAATGGCGGCGCTACTTCTACTCCGATTAGTAAGGGATCTGGCGTAGTAGAGACGCCGTGCGGGGGCGATAGAAATGTGGAGGAGAACTCAAGTAATAGTAAAATCAAGACTCCTCCTATCCTGGCTTCCGTGTCTCCGGAGATACAATGCGGGTCGGGTTTGATGAACTACTCTGGGACGATCGCGTCGGCAGGAGGAACGGCCGGGACGCATCCTTGTTTCGGTGCTGGTTATGTCGTTTCGGGAGTCGCCGATAGAAGAAAATGCAGGCCTAGGGGGATTCTTAGCGTTAGAGAGAACGAGTCGGACTTTAGCGTTAGTAGTAGTCACGGCAATGGTGATGGTGAAAGTTTTAGTCGGCTTGCCGACAAACCTAGCATCTCGCCAGTACCTTTACCTTGCGAAGCTTCGATGCAGTGGTTGTTGTCTCCATGTAATGAGGAGGATGAGGAGCATAAATATGATTCTGAGAATGAGTCATGCCCATTTGAGAGGGTTGAAGAGGAAGGGTCTGCTCTCTGTGCTCTTACTTCACCCTCGTCTGGTCCTGTCTTTTCTTCAGATGCTGGTAATAAGAGTAATGTGACATGTACGACGACAGGTACGGATAGCAATAGTGGGGGAAGGAATCCTGAGGGGTGACTTCTTCAAGAGGACTCCTTGAATTTGATGGTGTGCAGCCTCCGCAGTGTACTGGTGATGTTTGTTCTCCAGCAGAGATGACCCCTATTTGGAAGGTTTTTTCTTTAAAGGAAGAAAGAAATTGAGTTACAATGTTGATCGACTGGATGACCCATCAAATGCAGACTCGCTGGGTAGTGGAAATGTTATACGAACCCCAAACTCCGACTCAAGAAGTTCAGATGGATATTTCCGCCTGTCGTGGGTTAATAATGCTCAGCATGGAAGGAAGGATCAAACAGATTCTGAGATAGATCTACTGACTCAATCTTTTAGTAATGCCACTTTATCTCCAGACTACTCTATGTCTACATGGGATTCAACAAATCTAAATTTCCGGTTAGATTGTCTGGCAATGCCATCCAACTCCATTGATTTGGCACAAGTTCAAAATGTTCTTGATAGCAAAGTATATTGGGCTTCCAATTCCATTGTAGACAATGTATCACAATCTGATTTGAGGATATCTTGGAGAGATGGTTTAGTTAGTAGGATCTTTGAGATGGACGAGTATGATTTTGCAAAATGCGTGTCTGATGATGAGGATGCTACTGGCAGCGATATTGATCTAAAGTTGCATAAAGTCCCGCACATAATGTAAACACTCAGAATGCTGCTGCTGAAAATGTTAATGATAACAATACCTTGGGCTCAAATCATTTGTGGATGAGAAGCATGAAAATGATCAGAAAGTCGAAGACATGCATTCCCGTCAAAACAATTTGAATCAGCTGAATCCATAAGCTTTGATGGAGGTGGTCTTCTAGCTTCAACTTCAAGTGATTCAGACTGGAATCTATGCTACAAGAACAGCTTATTCAAGTAAAAGCATTGGGATCATTCATCTAGTCTTGACCAAGGTTAAGTACTTGAAATCTAACATAACGGAGGTTTTCTTTCCATGCAATCTAAAGATTACCACTTCAAGAGCACTGGTGAATTCTTTTCTTTCTTCATTCCAATATGCATTTGCTTTCTGTAACTGCTGAAATGTAGTTCAAATTTGTCAGCATTCAAGATGGCAAAAAACACGCATTTGACAGATTAGCGTGTTAGAATTTTTTCGGTCAAAAAGATTAGATATTTATCTTGAATGTTGGGGTTGAAAACACCGCTCTTGGTAGCCTTGTGCAATTATGGTTTTGTAATCTAATTGTGCTTTTGGCCATGTAACTTACCTGGTGACTAGAATTGTATCACTTCTTTCTTTGTTCTATGAATTCATTACTAATTATAGAAAACGGTGCTTTTGGTTTTTAGATGAAGGATAAAGCATCAAGTTATATAAGTGAACGATAATGATTAAGGAATAGCCAAATTGAGATACCATTGTTTGATCTTACTCGTAGTTTGGGACCTCTTTTTGAGATTCAGGTGAGAGGGTGAATGGTACAGTTAGCACTTAGTTATATGGCTGCTTCTACAGATGGTTCAATGACAGTGACAAAAATATGTGGAAAATACTTCTCAATGTGATCCCATCTTGTGCTTCCATCCAAATGGTATGAGGAATACTTGATTAATTAAAACAATAACTGACAGTACTTGATCGTGATTTGTTGAACTCAATCCTGAACCGTAAGATACTATCTCCGGACGTGCCCTACTTTCCCTCTTTTCGAGTCTTCGGCTTCCATCGCTTATTGTGTCACTTTAAACATGAAAATTTATCCAGATTCAACACCGATTAGAAAAAGAGCGATTCAAACAACAAACAATTTTAGCACTCACTACGTACATGCACCAGCATGAATTCTAAAGGCCTTTCCTACACAAACTATCCCATGGTCGGCTCATATCACTCCCGATCTTGAATTAGCTGCGATACCATAAAAAGGGGATGTCACGCCCAGATCCTCGAGAACGCGCCCGTCATCCTTCTATTGGTTGATTTGAAGTGCGATATCCCGGTGACTAACCACGCCGACCTTTTCTTTTCATTACGCAGGCCGAAGCAATTATAAATCCCCAACAATAAAACAATGGGATAGGAAAGCAGGTCATATTTTTCATA
The DNA here is from genome assembly GCF_016545825.1 of Eucalyptus grandis. NCBI lineage: Eukaryota > Viridiplantae > Streptophyta > Magnoliopsida > Myrtales > Myrtaceae > Eucalyptus > Eucalyptus grandis. Next base: position 4,774,097 of record NC_052612.1, read on the forward strand.
TTGAAATTCACAACCATGACTTTCTTCATTAACGGACAACTCATAGTATATTTACAATACTATTCACAACATACTTGTCTCACACTGTCTACACTAAGACGGGGTTTACAAAGGGATGGGATCTCAGTCCACATCCGGGTTATACTAAGATCCCTTTCTTTTGGATCATCTTCAAAAGTCTTTCTTCCCGGAGTTCCTCCTCCTGCAGCCTTCCTCGGGGTCCCGAAATGGTTATTCAATAACTTGATGAGACCACGTCTCAACAGTCCCAACCCCTAAGACTCGATTAGTAAGCCAATACACTATATGGGATTGCCTAAACACGGCACGAGTCGGAGGACTTACCTTGGCCTCCATTCCATCTACATATTAGTACGGTTCAATAGGTATTTCAAACATCACATCAATGATCGAAGCATCGATCAAATCAACCTAGTCGATTTCATGTCACGAGACCCTCTCTAGGTCATTCCCACTCATACCATGATCTCCCAGTGGTGTACTCATTCGCCAAATCACATGTGTTTTTCTCGGGCGTCGTTTTTGCCAATGACATACCGATCACCGACACCGTGCGTTCTTTAAGGCGCCGTTTTATGAGGTGACATCTGGTATAGACAACATCGTGAGTTCTTTAAGGCATCGTTTTCACCAGTGATATTTCCTTAATCACCGAACCACATTTGTCTATAAGTCATTTACGTGCGTTCTTTAAGGCGCCCGTTTTCGCAGTGATACTTCCAATCAAGACACGTATGTCCAATAATATCGTACGATTGGTCTCAAAGCAATAATGTTCTCGGTTAGCTCACCTCACCATTCTCCCTACTATATAGCCCATCAACGTACCGGGCGCTATAACCCCATGCTTTCGGCCATTACCATTCAAATATTCAATAACAAACAATTTAGGACAATTCCCTCAAAATTTCACAATTTAAATCAATTCCATAAAAATTGAAGCTCAATTAAATAAGGCGGTGCACCATGACAGTTGGCACAAAATTTCAGTCTTAGGCCATCCCCAGTTGAATTTTTCGGAAAAATAATTAATTAAATAATTAATTTCTGAAAAGTAAATAAATAAATAATAAAAATCCATTTAAAGCCCGTATTCGATTGGAGCCCAAAACGGGTCGGGAAAAATCCCGAGATACAACACCGGCGGGCTTGGACCGGGCCTTAAGCTTGGGCCCAACAAATCTCAGCCCACCGAGGTTTGTTCTTTGTTGGCCGACCTAAGTTAGGTTCAACGCGAAATTCTCGCACTGAATTCACTTCTGGGCTTCACATTTCTTTGCCGGATATTGGGCCTCAAATTTCAGTTGATGAAATTTCGCTGGACTTAGACTTCGAGCTTCATGGCTGAAGAAGAAGGCCCAAAGAAGCTGCCGGTTCTGAAATCAAATCATGGGCAATGGCCCAACTTGGGCCGTTGGCCAGAAAACTGACTTGTGCCTTCGATTCTTGGCCGGGGAAGACGCACCACGGATCTCGTGGAAGACCTCGCGGACGAAGGTAGCTGGTAGGCGGTCTTCTTTCGTTGAATGCCGACCAGCTTGAGACTTGGACCGAATGAAGAGAGCCCATACGAAGCGAGCTTCGACGCGTGGACGGCTCAGCAGTGCCGCAGCAGGTAGCTTTGGCGGAAGGCAGAATTCTTGGACTTGGCACACGGAAGACTTCTTTGTTCTGATTTTGGTGGAGGCTAACTTTGAGTGGCCAAACTGCTGCTGATGCAGCGCCGACTCGGAGCTGAAAGGTGGTCTTCTTTCATCGAAGATTGACCAGGTGAAGATGGAAATTGATTTTTGTTCGACAAAGCCTAGTGGAGGACGCAGACTTTGGTCTTCGGTGTAGCTAGTCGTGGAGCGGAACGGTGGTGTGTTAGCGTGGCTTCTCTACTCTTGGCTTCGTGCTAGGAAAATGGATAGATGGAGGAGTGGTGTAACTGGTTAGAGGGGTGAGAGAGAGATGGATAGAGTGGAAGGTGAAGGCCCCTTAGCTTGATCTTTCCCACACAAATATCTCTTGCTCTTATCTCTCTACATAGCTGTCATCCACCGGTCCATTTTCATCCCCAGTGCCCCTTCTAGAGAGTTGAATTGGTCCATAAGTCACTACCATGTGGGGGCACACGAATTTTCTAGTAACAAGGCATTCATTACACATCAAATCTCTCAATTCATCCGAGATCGACTCCTCATAAAAATCAATTGACGCCTCAATGTCTCAATCGTTATTTTTCACCCATGCATCCAACCATCTCAATTTTGCGACTGAAACCATCTCCGGCATTTTCGCACTAAAACAAACCGCGACAACTTTTCCCCAAAAAGTGTTAGTTGTCGAGAGAAAAATCTTCCGAGACGAGTCGACACTTCTTGAATTTATTGTGACATGGCGAAAACTTCAATTTCTGAAATCGGACTTCGAATTGATGGTTCATTTCACCCGGCGCGCTTAGCATGACCTAGACTACCGGGTAACTTTCGATATTTTTAAGTGCAAATGACCCGTGATCGATTTTCTTCAAACCACTATGAACCCACTCAACTCATTGGCGACTTCCGATTGTCGTGAAAATCTCGAGATCCAACTACGGACACGGGGTACCAAAACAATAAGAAAAATCGGTCTAGTCTTGGTCGACGAGAATTTTTTCCAATTTAATGGTGTCACCCACGATTAGTCACACATCTCTATCGATCCAGTCTATCTATAATTTCATACGATTTTTAAGCTGATGCGCAATGGCCTTTAAAAGATGGACACGATTGGCCGATTCCCGATCGAGTTTCTCAAGTCTACCGCTCTTAAAATTCCTTAATGGTTTCGCAGGATAGTACAGTTATCTCGAGAGTGATCGGCTGAGAATAACCCTATGCACACGTCAATGAAATGCCCATTTATTCGCAGAAGACAGGTTGAAATTCTGGGATGTCACACTCGGAATTAATTTGGCTGAAGCACATACAAACCGAAAAACTGAGACTTTCAAAGGTTTCTAGAGCTCCTTTTGGAGTTAAAAGCACAGTAATATGGAATGGAGTTTGACGTAAGAACCTCCAAACCGCATTGAAATGTACTTCATATTCTCTCCATGAGAAGGCACGAGACTCTTCACCTTCAAGTTCAAGCTTTATTGAGGAGTTCAAGAGACTGCCAAGGCAGAAGATGTTGAGCGCTTGATGGAGACAATCAAAAGCTGAGGGAGACAGTTCGATCGATGGGGATTTCCAGCTTGTTCAATTCCCAAACACTCCCCGATTTCATTGAACTTTTTATCTTTCTCCACTTTTTTGCCGTCGACAAAAAGGGGGACAATGTGTAGATTTGATTTATCTTTTGGTTGTTGAATTTTGGTTATTGACTCTTTTGACTATAAACTTTTGTTGAACTTTGAACTTTTATTCTATTTGACATTACTGGGTGATAATGATATGGATGGATAAGTTGTTTAAATCTTGGATGTTTATCTTTATCTTTTCAAGATTAACATGTTTTTATGTGGTTGTAGAATCAAGGCTATCCCGATCCTAATCTGTGGCACCTCGATGGCCCCCAACTGATTCGGGTCGCCACAAAGATGTCACCGTTTTTCTCTTAAAAGATATCCGTTACTTGTCTTTTATAAAGGGTCTAAAAAAGAAGGTATGAGGTCATAGGCATTTTGTTTTTTTTTTTTTTTTTTAAACGGTCTCGGCGCGAACTTATTGGCGGAAGCACAATTGAGTCTCACCATCTCTCCCCCAATACCCAGTAACCATAATGCAATACACGCTAACTACACATCATAGAAAAGATAAGGCCGAACCACTTTTATTTATATATTTTCATGATGGATTTTCTCGGTCGGTACAACCAAAAAGAAAAGAAAGCGAGACTTTTAACTACATTTGGCCACATCCCAAAGATATATTGACCCCTATAACGATCGTGTCATCCTTCATCTATCAAAGGTCCGCTACTCTAAAAAACGCGACTCTCTACCCCTCACGGCCATCACACCACGTCTCGGGCACGTCGGGCGGTGGCGGCGACGGCATCCCCCGAACTCACTCCATCTCTACAACGTGGACCGCCAAAACTCTCAATGTTGGGCCCCGGCCAGCCCACATCGTACATGACCAACACACGAACCGCACAAACGTTAGACCGGGGATGGTAATGCAATCAATCTCCGAACACTCTACACCACGTCCGAGTGGGAGGCCATAAGGTACCCCGTGCGATCGGGAGAGAGCGTCTTCAATGTCGAGATGTTGGTCACCGAAGGAGTACGGCCACTCGGCGGAGTAAAAGATCCAATAAACTACTCAATGCATTACACAATACAATGTCACCACATTATAGCATAGTACATGTCATTCATGATCCAAGCATACTTTACCTTGCTGACCATGCATATGTCATCATACCATATGTGCATACAACCATGCACTCATCATCAAGCATCCACGCATATACCATGCCTCATGTACACATACCATCATGCCATGGGTGCACATACAACCATGTATCATACACATCTATCATACTGACCATGCATACATGTCACCATACCATGCATGATTCACTTCACATTTTATCTTTCAATTTGATCTCCACATCTTTCTTTTCCCGGGATCGCATTGCATCCCACATTATCACTAAGCACCCCCAACTTAAGACGCAAGAAAAACCTCCGACACACACCACTTAGGGCATGGCACCCCCACATTTCGAGCATCTCACATCCCAACCGCATCACGAGGCATTCCCTGGGCACAAACCTCCGAGGCTTCCGGCACCCAACCATTCCGGGCATCTCAAAACTCCCGAGGACATCCGGGGCATGTATCACAAGCACCGAGCACAGCACCCCATCACGGGCATCTGACACTCCTGTGGCATTATCGCCCACCTCAACAATTTCCTCATTCATCATAATTCATATTCACCAATTTATGTCTCACAATCAACATGGCACATGATGTAATGGCAAGAAAGTCAAATTCAGCATTTGATTCTATATGCAATGCCAAATATCATCACATGCTCACCCAGATTCAATCAACTCAATCAATATAATTAATAGGGCTCATCCAAAACAGAATAATCATAAGTTTCAGCATTTGAAATTCGCACAATCCAGCTTGCACAGTTTTTAGAAAATATTTCCATTAAATACCCAAATGGCCTTAAAAAATTATGAAATTCGAACATGATAGTCAAGACATAATGGCAGATATTTCATAAGAATACTACACCAAAAAGACCCTCATACAATTTCATATAGATCACGCATCACAAAGCATTTCTATTCCATCAATACAGCTTGCACAGTTTTGAAATATTTTTTTTTTTTTTTTTTTTTGTTAAATAGGCAAATGAACTTCAAAAATTATTAAATTTTAATATGTTGCATACAAAAGATACTTCGTGAAGAACAATTTGCCGAAAGAGCTTCACACAAAATGATATGACCCATGCATTGAAACTGGCTAAATCCGAACGCGTCCAAATTACTTTGAAATATTTCCGACTTAATACCAAAACGACCTTCGAAATTCATGAAATTTGACTTCGTTATAGCCAAGGTCCTAAGGTAGGTTTTTCATGAAGAAACCAAAGTCAAATTCGTTCTAGATGATTTAATATAGACGGTTGAATCTTCTGTTTCAATACCGAAGTTTCCAGATTCAACACCTTCCGAAAAACCACGATTTCACCTACCTATTCTTGTTGGTTTTCTCTAAATTTTGATATTTTTTAATCCTCAAGATGTCCTTCACAAATTTTCTTCAGAGATCAAGATGATATTTTCAAAAGAAGTTGACTTTACAGACCACAAAACCACTGAAAGTCTGCACAACGGGTTCCAGATCTAGTCTCTCCGAAAAATGAAGATTTCACCTACTTATACTCAATTTTTTTGTCTAAAATTTGAATATGTTATATTTCAAGATGTCCCCTACAATTTTCATGAATGGGTCGAAGTGAAATTCTCAGTAAAAGTTACATGCAACATATAAATCACCAAGAGGTCAACAAAACAGCTTCAGATTTAACATTTTTTTCGTAGAGGAGGGTTTCACCCCCAAAACTCAGCCATTTTGCCTCAAATATTAGTATGTTATACTTTAAGATGTTATCTATAACTTTCATGAAGAGTCAAGCCAAAATCCGACTCAAACATCGTATGCAAGCCACTACAACATTCTGGGTCAGACTGTTTTACTCGAGAACAGTTTACTACTTCAAAACAACACTCTTAAAACTTCGGTATTTCACGCCCTAGACATCCGAAATTCATCACCATTCAATAACACATTCTAGACACAACATGCAAGAGTAGATCAAAGGATCTAACTTTCCTCTAAATCGGAGCTACGGCGAGCACGACGATGGGTGGGACACGGCGGCGGTCACGGCTCCTCCCTTCTTCTTCTCTTCTTCCTTTCCTTGGTCATCAACTGGTCATCAACTTGGGACAAATGGGGAGGACATCAACTGGGGACAAATGGGGAGGACATGCAAAAACCGGTTTCCCCCTTCCTCACCCCACGGCCCCTCATGGCTCTAATGGCCAGCCACGGTGGCCCATCTTAGGCTCAACATTCTGGGCCTAGGACCCAAGCTAATTAAATCCAATTTTAACCCCTTTTTAAAACTAATTATATCCCCACATTTAATTAAAGCACTAAATTGCAAATTAAGATAACTATATACTTGAAAGTATAAATCCATAAGTTCCCATTTATCATACATATGGCCAAAGATAAGTCTTCCTTTTCAAATTTCATCCATTAAAAGATTTGGTGATACATCTCATCGCAAATCATGGATTAGAAGGCTACAAATTACAATATCGGTACTTCCATCACTATCCATGGTTCATGTCATATTTAGGGATTTTATGAATTTCTAGGATGCCAATTCCCCCTTCTTAGAGAATTTCGTCTCGAAATTAGACAGTTATTCATGCCTTTTTGAAACAAGTAGGTACTTTTCCTTCATCTAATCTTCACTTTCCCATGTGGCTTCTTCCATATCATGATGTCGCCATAATGCCTAACCAGAGGAATCTTCTTAGTCCTAAGAATTTGTTCTTTTTCAATCTAGTATCCGGACGGGCTCTTCGATGTACCTCACTTTCTCATCCACTTTGATGGCTTCGTGATTGAGTATGTGACCGGATCCGGCCGATACTTTCTCAAGATCGACACATGAAACACATCATGTAAATTACTAATTTAGAGGCAGCACCAAACGATAGCTATGCATCTCTATTCTTTCAAGTATCTCAAAAGGTCCAATAAATCTAGGGCTTAACTTACCTTTCATTCCCAAATCGAGATATTCTTTTTCATTGGAGATACCTTAAAGAAGATACATGATCTCCACATTAAATTCAAAAGGCCTTTACGCCTCTCGCGTAGTCTTTCTGTCTACTCGAACTGTTTTAAGTCTTTTCTGATAATCTCGGCGGCTTCGGTGGTAACTTGTACCAGATTCGAGTCCCCACACTCTCCTTTCACCTACTTCATTCCAACAGATAGGAGTCCTACATCTCCTTCCATATAATGCTTCATAGGAGCCATGTCTATACTTTTTCTGAAACTATTATTATAAGCAAACTCCACCAAATGTAATTCTTTTTCATCCCAATTTCCTTTAAAGTCAATCACACGAGCCCTCAACGTACGGCTGACTTACATATATATCCGCATATTTGTCCGTTGGGTAATCTATATGAACCTAGGAAATGGAGCAGACTTAGTTAGACGGTCCACTATTACCTAGATAGAGTCATGACCCACTTGATGTCCTTGGCAATCCTTGTACAAAGTCCATTGTTATACGTTCCCATTTCCATTATGGTATGTCTAATGGTCTCAAGAGTCCTGCGGGTTTGTGATGTTCCTTTACTTGCTAGCACGTTAAACATTGAGAAACATGTTTAGCCATATCAAGCTTTCATACCATTCCACCAAAATTCTGACGCAAGTTCCTATACATCTTTGTGCTACCTAGATGAACACCTTTGTAATTACTCCTATGTGCCTCCGCAAAATTTCTTTCTTTACTTCTTCATTATCGGGAACAAAAGTCGTCCTTGACATCTTACCACTCCATCTTCAAAAGACTTGAAATTATGGTCTTTTTCCTAAAGACACTGCATCTTTTACTTTTAAATTCCCAGATCGATTCTTGTAAGATCTAACTTTCAATAATTTAAGGTTCAATTCTTAATGCACTAATCATATTTGTAAGACAATCCATTTTCAATTTAACCCGAGTCCACTACGGACTTTAACAAGCTCATTCAGGCATTCTTAAACTAGCCATCTCCATAGGCGACTACATTAAGAGCATCCGCTACCTTATTTGCTTTCCCCGGATGGTATCGTATCTCACAATCATAACTTTAACAACTCAATCCACCTCCTGACTCATGTTCAATTCCTTTTGAGAACAAATACTTCAAGCTCTTATGATCAGTATAAATCTCAAAACTTTCCCCATATAAAAATGTCTCCATATCTTAGCGTACACTATAGCTACCGGTTCTAAATCATGCGTTAGGTAATTCAATTCATGGGGTTTTAATTGTCTAGCGACGCATAGGCTATGACCTTGCCACGCTGCATCAAAACACATCCAGTCCTTTGTGAGATGCATCACTATACAGTGTAAAAACCATCTGATCATGTCAGTATCAAGATTGGAGCCGAGGTCAATTTTGTTTTAAGCTCCCGGAAACCCTTTCGCATTCCCCATTCCATTCAAACTTCAACAATTCTTTCGAGTCAATTTTGTTAAAAGACTTGCCAATCGTGTGAAAATCCTTCAATAAACCTCTATAACAACCCAGTTCTAAAAACTGTATTTCAAGAGGTGTCGTCGGTCTCGGCCAATTTTATTACCATCTCAACTTTACGTCTCGCAATTCCTCCTCCTTATACTACGTGCCCCAAAATATTATCTCGGTCCACCCAAAATTCACACTTGCTAAATTTGGCATACAAACCTTATGGTCTCGGAAGTTTGCAAAACTATCCTCCAGTGTTGTTCATGCTCTTTAGGCCCTCCCGAATATATTAGTTATCATCGATAAAAACAATCACAAATTGGTCTACAAATAAGGCTTAAATACCCTATTCATTAGATCCATAAATGCAGCCGGTGCATTTGTCAATCCAAATGGCATAACAGGGAACTTGTAATGTCATAACTTAGTCCTAAACGCAGTCTTAGGAATGTCCTCTTTCTTAATTCTTTGATGGTATCCCAACCTTAAGTCAATCTTAGAGAAGACCCGAACTTCCTTGGAGTTGATCAAATAGGTCATCAATTCTAGGCAAAGGATATTTATTTTTAATGGTTATTTGATTCGAGTTGCCTGGTGATACAATGCACAAGTGCATCGACCCATCTTCTTTTTCACAAACAAGACCGGTGCACCCCAAGGTGAAGCACTTTGGCCTAATGAATCTTTTGTCACAACTCTTGTATTTGCACTTTTAATTCCTTTAACTCGACTAAGGCCATCCTATGCGGGGCTTTCAATATTGGTCTCAGGCATTAATTCAATTTCAAACTCAACTTCCTCGCTTGGTGGTAACAGGCAATTCCTCGAAATACATCTTGAAATTCATAACCACTTTCGAATTTCATCAAGCTTAGCTCTTCCTTATATAATCTTTAACCATGACCAGTACCACTTTGACATCCTTTTGTCAAGTAACGACGAACTTCCATTTATGAAATAAGTGCTATAGGTAGGTGGGTCCGCCTCTCAAAAATTTACAACTAGACTGATCGGGTAAGACAAATTGGATCACTTTTCTATAACAATTTTGGCCCGATACTTACGAAACCAATCCATTCCTATGATAACATCAAAATCATACATAGCCATCACGACCAAGTCTATTTCCATATCCTTTCCTCCCATTGATATCTTACAATTTCCACACACTAGCGTAGAAACACAAAAAGGTGTCTCAAAAGGCGTAACTTCTATTTTACTCAAATGCCTATATCTTTCAGACACAAATGAATGCGTAGCACCAGTATCAAACAATGCATATGCCTTTTCACCATTGATAAGGATCACTCGAGATAACATTTTTTCCTGCGGGTGACCGCATGCATACCCTTCCTTGTCTTTGGTGGCCTCTGAGGATTCCTTGGTGAGTTTGATCTAACAGCACTACGATCCCCCGTCACCGAGCCAACACCCATTTGCAACCTTTCTTGTGGGCAACTTCTCCTAAGGTGGCCCACTATTCCTAACCAAACATCTCGGTCGTCCATTGCAAGGTCTTGGACCATGTCGCCCATTACACCTTTAACAAAAACATCGGGACAGGTGCTTTCCCCAATATTCAGGCCATCTTTTGCTCTCCCAAAATTTCCAAAAATGCTCTTCTTCTTCACATTCCAAGTCCCATCTTGGCGGTAGGGTCTAAACCTTCTATACACATCATTGTTTAGCGGTTTCTTAAACTCGATCTCTCTCTCAACAGCTCTGCTCCACTAACCGTGCCCTTTCATCTCTCATGATAATCCCTTATGTTCAAAAGGCTCCGGTTGTTTCGATATCGATTCTCAACCCTTTCGTAAATCTTTTAGCCTTTTCTTCCCGATCCTCAATTAGTTCAGGAGCATATCTAGATATTTTAGAAAATCTAGCCTCGTATTGGTCCCAGCATCGGCTCCTTTTGTTCTAATGAGCAATTCTGAGAAGTACCTTGTCACTTAGCACCGGTCGGAAAAATGCTTTCTATTGAAGGCCCTCACAAACTCCTCCCCGATTAACATCATTCGGTGAAAAGATTATGTCCTTTGAAGCTTCACCAAAACTTCGCATTTCCTCAACTGGTACTACGCAAAGTTATTTTCTCAACATCAGAGTCCAACAACTGGAAAATCTCGTTCCATCCCATTAATCCAATGCTCCGCCTCCTTAAGATTTCCCATTCCATTGAACTTAGGTGGCTTTCGTAAATTGCTCCACCAAAGTCTTGAGTACGACGTTTCGGGCACTCAATTTGTTGTTCGCTTGTCTTTCCATTGCATTTCCTATATCGTCAATACCGCAGATATCTTCTATCCGGGTTCGGCCACTTGCTATAGAGCTTCGACCCTCGATGGACGAGCACTTCCGGCTTGTACCATAATTTCCCGCAATTTCCAAGCATTTGCCTCGGAAATATCTACGACTCAATGTCTTTTTAAAAACAAGAGCAACTAAAGAAAATAAGTAACATAACCATGTTACTGTTTCTAAAAAGCAATTCATAATAACTACTAAAGGGATCTGAGTGATTACTCATCACCCGTTATTCAAAGTTACCCAACCATTCCAGCCAACATACTATGGTGTGCATTGTCATCATGTTCCTCGATTTCCAACGAGGCCCTTATCACTCCAACCATAACCATTACTCTAATACCAACAAAGCGGGATGTGGCACCCTCCATGCCCCCAATCCATTCACTAGCCACATCCTACCACCGCTTTCTCTCAAAAGATATCCGTTACTTGTCTTTATAAAGAGTGGTCAGAAGAAGACCGGGGTCCTTAGCGTTTTTTTTTTGAAAACGGTCCCAGGTGCAACTTACTAGCGGAAGCACAGTGAGTCTCACCATCTCTCCCTCAATAACCATAATGCAATACACCAACTACACATCATATGAAAAGATAAGGCCAAACCACTTTTATTTATATATTTTCATAATGGATTTTCTTAGTCGGTACAACCGCAAAGAAAAGAAAGCCAAGACTTTTTAACTACTCTTGGCCACATCCCAAAAGATATCTCGACCCTTATAACGATGCGTGTCATCCTCCATTTATCAATGTCGGCTATTCTAAAAAATGTTAGCTCTCTACCGCTGCGCGGCCATCACACCATCGTCACAGCGCGTCGGGCGGCTGGGTAAGCCGTAAGCATCCTCAATCACTCCATCTCGCGGACGTGGATCGACAAAAACTCGGCCGACGTTCCTGACAAAGGTCACATTGTATACTAGCATGCGAACTCGCACAAACGTCGGACTAGGGATGGTAATGCGATCAATCTGAACACCTACCTCCACGTCCGATGGAAGCCAAAAGGTACCCCATTGACTGGGAGAGAGGCATCTTTCTAATCTGAAATGTTGGTAACGGGTGAGTACAACTTCTTTTCACAGGTAAAAGATCCAATAAACAACTCAATGCATCACATAATACAATCACCGAGATCATAGCATACAAGTACATGTCATTCATGCATCCAAGCATAACTTACCTTGTAGCCATGCATATGTCATCATACCATATGTGCATACAACCATGCACTCATTATCAAGCATCCACGCATATACCATGCCTCATACACATACCATCATGCCATAGGTGCACATACAATCATGCACTCATACACATCATATCATACGACCATGCATCATGTGACCATACCATGCATGATTCAATTTCCACTTTTATCTTTCAATTTGATCTCCACATCTTTCTTTCCTAGGGATTATAATTGCATCCCACATTATCACCGCACCCCAACCTAGCATCGTGAGAAAACCTCCAACACACACCACCGGGCATTCCGGCACCCCGGCACGGGCATCTCGCATCCCAAATGGCATCCATGGGGCATTCCCGGCCTGAGCCTCTAAGGCTTCCGGCACTCAACCATTCCGGGCATCTCTAAACTCCCGAGGACATTCGGGCATGTCACAATACAACCGGGCATCCGGCACCCCCCATCCCGGGTATCCTAACACTCCCAGGCATTCTCGGCCCACTCCAACAGTTTCCTCATTCATCATAATTCACCAATTTATGTCTCATAATCAACATGGCACATGATGTAATGGCACCAAAATTCAGCATTTGATTCTATATGCAATGCCAAATATCATCACATGCTCACCCAGATTCAATCACCTCAATCAATATAATTAATAGGGCTCATCCAAAACAGAATAATCATAAGTTTCAGCATTTGAAATTCGCACAATCCAGCTTGCACAGTTTTAGAAAATATTTCCATTAAATACCCAAATGGCCTTAAAAAAATTATGAAATTCGAACATGTGATAGTCAAGACAAAATGGCAGAAATTTCATAAAGAATACTACACCAAAAGACCCTCATACAATTTGATATAGATCACGCATCACAGCATTTCTATTCTATCAATACAGCTTGCACAGTTTTTGAAATATTTTTGTTAAATAGGCAAATGAACTTAAAAATTATTAAATTTTAATATGTTTCAGGAAGACATACAGAAAGATACTTCATGAAAAAGAACACTTTGCCGAAAGAGCTTCACACAAATGATATGACTCATGCATTGAAACTGGCTAAATCGACGCGTCAAATTACCACGGCTTTTGAAATATTTCCGACTTAATACGCAAAAGACCTTCAAAATTCATGAAATTTGACTATGTTATAGTAGAGATCCTAAGGTAGGTTATTCATGCAGAATTAATAGTCAAATTCGTTCTAGATGATTTAATATAGACGGTTAAAGCTGTTTCAATAAAGTTTCAGATTCAACACCCTCCGAAATATCACGATTTCACTTACCTATTCTTGTTTGTTTTCTCTAAATTTTTGATATGTTAATCCTCAATATTTCCTTTACAACTTTCATTCGGAGATCAAGGTGAGATTTTCACAAGAAGTTGACTTTACAGACCACGAAACCACTGAAAGTCGGCACAAGGGTTCCAGATCTAGTCTCTCCCGAAAATGAAGATTTCACCTACTTATACTCATTTATTTTGTCTAAAATTTTGAATATGTTATATTTCAAGAAGTCTAATTTCATGAAGGGTCGAAGGAAATTCTCAGTAAGGTTACATGCAACACATAAAATCACCAAGTGGTCAACAAAATAGCTTCAGATTTAACATTTTCGTAGGGAGGTTTAACCCCACAAAAGCAGCCATTTTGCCTCTCAAATTTTAGTATGTTATACTTTAAGATGTTATCTAAAATTTTCATGAAGAAGTCAAAGCCAAAATCCGACTTAAACATTGCATGCAAGCCACTACAACATTCTTGGTCAGACTGTTTACTCGAGAATAGTTTACTACTTCAAAAACAACACTCTTAAACGTCGGTTTTTCACGCCCTAAACATCCGAAATTCATCACCATTCAATAACACATTGTAGAAACAACATGCAAAAGAGTAAGATCAAAGGATCTAACTTTCCTCTAAATTGAGCTACGGCGAGCACGACGAGGCAGACACGGCGGCACCTGGCCTTGCTCCTCCTCCTTCTTCTTCTCTTCTTTTCCTTTCCTTCCCTTTCCTCTCTTCCTCTCTCTTCTCTCTCACGGTCGACACACCTCCTCCCTAAACCACACATCTTTCTCTTTTTTATTTCTCTCCTACTCAGTGTTAGCAATGATTGGTTCTTGCATGGATGACACTTGGTCATCAACTTGGGACAAATGGGGAGGACATGCAAACCAGTTTCCCTCCTTCCTCATGGTCGACGGCCCCTCATGGCTCCCAATGGGCCAGCCAATTGGCCCATCTTAGGCCCAACATTCTAGGGCTAAGACCCAAGCTTAATTAAATCCAATTTTAACCCTTTAAAAACTAATTATATCCCTATTTAATTAAAGCACTAAATTGCAAATTAAGATAACTATATAATTGAAAATTATAAATCCATAAGTTCCCATTTATCATACATATGACCAAAGATAAAACTTCTTTCCAAATTTCATCCATTAAAGATTTGGCCATACATCTCATCGCAAATCATGGATTAGAAAGGCTACAAATTACAATATTTCGGTATTTTCCATCAGCTTATCCATGGTTCATGGCATATTTAGGGATTTTATGAAATTCTAAGAATACAACATAATCAACCTATTTTTATAAGATATCATGTATTACTTAAGAGCTATTTTGTGGGTCAAAAGTTCTTAAATCTACAGAAAAGTTTTGTCACCATAAAAATGGGAGATTGTTGGAAAACTCCTTTATTGTTTTGAAGTTGACAAACTTGTCCAAAGTCTACCAAGACTTAGCTTTAGTGTCAAAGTCTTCGGACGGCGGACTTTAGGTTCAAGCTCTTGCCCACATTGACAAATCGCACGGAATGCTACTAAATAATGAAGACTTTTCCGGATGCAAGATTATCTTTATTTCTTCGAGAGTTCGGTCGTATGGCTTACGGATGACTTTTACGGTTGGATATGGCACCTCGTGATTGACTATCTTTACTGGAAAAACAATTTTGATATTCAAATCTTTTTGGAAGGCAAGCAAATTTGGAAAGTTCTATATGGAAACCAATATCCTAATTGTATGGGCGAAAGGGATTGATGGGCTTTCATAAATCTTCAAATGACTCGAGATCTCATTGATTGATTATGTCCAGCAGTATTGATTAGAAGAATTCCTTTGGAAAGTGCCAATGGTCGAAAAGATGTGAAGAATGTATTTAAGGTGGACTCTAGTTGTTCGATTAGAGTGAAAGAAAAACTTCAAAGTCTGAAGCTTTCTAGTTCCTTGTTATTTCATTCACCGAGCTCAAATTTGTACTCAAGAGAGAAAACACATAGTGTGACTTCGTGAAAAGAGAAGCGAGACTCTTCACTATGAAGTTGAGATCACCAAGCTATAAAAAATCTCTTTTGTTTCTTAGTGAAATCCAGCTAGTGGACTATCAGCAAGGAGAGTGGATATAGGCTTGACTAAGCCGAACCACTATAAACCTTGTGTTCTTATTCTCTTCCTTGGGAATTCCTTTATTTTGTTTAAAGTCTTATCTAATTGCTAATTCAAAATAGTTTCCGTTTTTTTTTAAAAGCAAATTACTTTTATTTAAATTGCAAAAAATTTTGTTCCACATTTATTCACCCCCACTAGGTGTTGTTGTTCTTTCACTTCTTATTCCTCAAATGGACCTTGAATTCAAGGCATGATTTACCTCCGAACGGTACAAAACTAAATTCAAAGAAAATTGATGACCTTCATGTCAAAGTCGAAGTTCGCATTCTTTGTTTTGAGTTCTCTTCATCTAACTTTTGGCAGAAATTTGAGGTGTTCAATAAAGATTAATGTAATCACCATTTTGCATCAAAGTCTTTATACGAAACAATCAAAGGGTGGGGCTATATGTTGCAAAAAGGATCAAGAAAAGTTTAGGGTGTCTTGAGGATGTTCTTTACTACATAGCATGATCATGTGTTATACAATCTGGTGCAGAAATTACATTTTAGCTGCTCATGAGTTCTAATTCAGTGTATGCATAAAACTAAAAAAAGGGATTTTAAAGCATTTCCAAAATATAAAAAGTGAAATTTAAGCAAAGAGAACATAAATTAAGATCACCAAGGGAAAAATTTGGTGTCAAAAAGGAAATCTCGATGATCTAAATCGACTTTGGTGAAATTCTATAGCAATATTGCTTTGAAAGGATGATAGTGGCAATTAAGCGGGAAACGAGGGGATATGACATTATTGGCAAAATTTACAAAATCATTATGTCAAATCGATGAGAGATTATATCCGAAATCATGTTGATCATTACTTCCCTTCAATCCTTTTCCACAAAAAGGTAGCTAGAAAGAAATTCAGGGGGCGAGGCCAAAGAAAAGAAAGGAAATGCACATGGGGGGACGGAAAAGAGAGAGAGAGAGAGAGAGAGAGAGAGAGAGAAGCAGGAGGATTTCTTTTTGTAGCAAGAGTGGCATAGAATAGAACCGAAGCTTGTGCTTTTTGCCAATTAGACTCTAATTCTTATCACTTTAGGGGAAAAAAGGAACATGGTGAAGTTGCTAACACTTAGTTGAGAAAATTCTTCCATGCTAAAGGACAAAATGTTGGAGAAAACTCTATGTTATTTTGAAGTTGACAAACTTATCTAAGTTTTTATTATAAAGATTGCTAGATTTTAATGTCAAATTCTATTACATCGGAAATTACGCCGCTCCCGACAAGTTCAGTTGAGCAAGAATGAAGACTTAATCGACCGGATTTATTTTCTTCAAGTTTTAGTATGAACAAGATATATTAGGCTTTCTAGTTGGAAATATCATTACCATATTGGTCATCTTAATTGGAATCAATTTAGGAAGAAGCAAATCATTTTGGAAGGCAAGCTTATTTGGAAAGAATCTACATATGAAAACCAAGATCTTGATTATATGGGCGAACAAGATTGGCGGGTGTTGACACCCCAAATTTTGGGCAACCCATTTACTCATTATTGCATAAAAATTAGAGATTAATTTTTTTAACTCCTAAGAAAAAAAAACATTATAATTCAATTGCATAGCATAGAATTTTTTAGGTGAATTTATTTTTATTATTTTATTTTAATTGGTTATTTATTGGACCAATCTTAGAGATGGGTTCAAATTAGTTGGACTAAGCCCACTAAGCGAGCAAGTTGGCCCAAGCCCAAGTTTTTTAATTATCTTCGTGGAAAAATAAAAATTTTGAAATTTTTCCGAATATGAATCTTTTTGGATAGGGTACATGTGAAAAAAATATTGCGATATTGCGATTTATCTTTGCGAGATTTGGATTTCGAGAAAATATTTATCGTAATCTTGAATTCTTATCAATAAGTGATCGGTTGGTGAAAAAGTATCGCGGATGTAGATTTGAAGGGAGAATCGAAACCTATCTCTACCCCTATAAGCAAGAGAGTACGAGACCTACGGGCGGGCTTCTCTTGGTCGAAAAAGAAAAAGACAAAAAGTCAAGTGAAAAGAGAGAGAAAAGGAAGAGGGTTTCGGTTCTTCGGGAAAGGAAAGCGGAGAGAAGCAGTGCAGAAGTCGGCAAGAGAGGACGTGAGAGAGAGAGTTAGAGACGTGTGGAGGAAAAGCCACATTTCATCTTCTCTTCCCTACGTTCGCTGTCCGCATCTCGCCTTCCCGGAGCTTGCACCGCCGCCCATTCGACCACCATGACCTCCGATCGGCCGACGCAAAGTCGCAAGCCGTACTCGTGCCGCCGATCCGACTCACCGCCGTTGCTCGCCCGGGCAGAGCCAACAGACCCGCTGCTCACTCCCCGACGATCCTGCCGGCCGCGCCGCTCGCGCCCGAGCGCGGACCCGCACCGCTCACTCCCCACCGCCCAACAACCCAAATGCCGGATCGACCACACCATTGCCTGCCCGGGCTCGACCGCCGCACCGAACGCCGATCTCGCCCACAGCATGCTGAGAACCCGCGACCTAGCGAATCTCGGGAGCGGTTCACCGCACCTCCGTCTTTCTGCGCCCCGATCGCCCGAGTACTAGCGGCCTGTTGCTCGGGCGAGCCGCTCACCCTGCCCGACGCCGATCCTCCGCCCCAGGCCGACGTCCTCCGCCCGAGCCTAAGTCGAACACTTCGCTCTCCGCCGAGACCGAGCCCGAGCGAGGCCGCTCGTCTTCGCTCCTCGACGCCACTTGCTCACCGCCAATCGCCCACATTCTTGTCTTTGCCGGAGCTCCGAACGTTGATTCTACCCAATCCCCGGTGATCCACCGGCTGCGGCCATAGGTGGTGAAGAAAAGAAAAAACAAAAAAGGAAAAGGAAATAGGTAGTTTTATTTTCTTTTCTATTAACTTTATTTATTTATTTCTTTTTAAGTTGAGTTGTTCTTTGTGAAAATTTGAAGTAATCTTCATTTCATGAATTTTGTAGGCGTATCATTGGGGTCTTCCCCATAATTATTGTAATTACTAATTTGATCCGTAAGATGTCGGATCATTTTTTTAATTATATTAATTTTTGGGGTTTGTCGATAGTATTTAAGTGTTGAATCAATATAATTATTAATTTGATCCAGTAAGAGTCGGATCAGATTATTAAGTTATTTTGAACTTTGTCGGGATAATTAGGGTTAGGATAATGCGTTAATTTGACTGTGAGACAACGGGTTATTTTTTCGATTATTTTGATCCTTTATTTGATTGTATGCCTTGATTAGTTTAAATACAATGTTTATTTGATAATTGCTTGTTTTGGAGAACCCTTTAAAAAATCCAAAAATATTTGAATTAGGATTCAGTTTGTTTTGGAATATTTCTTGTTATCTTGCGTATCTAGAATAGGGATTTTAGTTCGAATTTAGAAAAATATAAAGCAATTGTGAATTTAGAATTTTATAAAAATAAAAACACAAAAGAATCTCATGTATATATCCTGTAGAATTAAAGGGCATTCTTTGACGTCATGGCATCTTAGGATAAATGGCAAGTTTCATTATTTAGAATAGATTGCATTTTTTAGGATAAAAATCATATGCACGTCATATAGAATTAACTTCATGAAATGCATGCCATTTAGTGATGGTTGTTAAGTTCATTATATTATGAATTGATCATCATTAGACTAGCTCATTTAATAAATGTCACAAACATGTCATTTTAGTTGAAATAATTTTGTATGACATTGCATTGCATTGTATGTCATTAGAATTAGGTCATTTAGATTGCATTTAATTATTGCATTTCTTCATGTCATATAGTTTAGGTCATGTAGTTAAAATGCATGTTTTTATGAAGAAATTCTAATTTCAAGAAACCCAAAAATTGTTTGCTTTGTGTGATGCAATTTTATTTATTGAATGTTTGAGCATCCGTGTGGTCACTTTTTGCATGATAGTAATTTAGGTTAAAAATAAACCAGCTACCTGCAAAATGCATTTTGAAAATAAAAAAGAATGGTCCTAAAAGGACATTAGAGAAATCTAATGTAACTAAGTCCCACATACCCATAGTCTCTGGTTCATGTAGGAGTAAAATAATCCTCACTATTTTACTTAGTGACTAATTGACCTACCAAAAATAGATTAGTGGCGACTCCTAGATAATAATCTTTTTGCATGTTAAAACTTTAAGTCGCGAATTGGTATGGGCTTGGGAGGCCCGAGCTAAGCTTTTTAAAGACTTAGTAATCCATTAACCTAGTTTTAGGTAGTGAACCCGAAAATTGTCGTGACAACGGGCTTTCATCTCAATCTTTGAACAGCTCGAGATCTCCTTTTGATTGATTTTGTCCAACGGGTTGATTGGAAGAATTTCTCTAGAAAGCACCAACGGTAGACAAGGCATGGAGAATATTTAAGGCGATTTTTCAAGTCATTTCCGAGAGAGCATGAAAGAACAATTCCAAGTCTAAAGCTTCCAATCCTCTTGTCCTTTATCTTTTAGTGCTTAAACTTGTATTCGAAGAGTGAGAAACTCTAGAGAGTGATCTTGTGGGAACAATAGAGACAACTCACTGAAAGTCGAGATCGTGATGTTTATAACATTCTTTCTTTCGATTCATAGTGGAATCCAGTAGGAAGGTTGTTAGTGTGGGAGAGTGGACATGCTTGATCTAAGCCGAACCACTATGAATCTTATGTTTATTTTTTCTCTTCCTAAAACTCCTTACTTTATTTGCTGCGATTTACTTATGTGCTTTGACATAGTTATTAAAGTCTAAATTCTTCTGCAAAGTTTGTAATCAATCATACTAAGTTTAAAGTAAAAGCATTTTTTATTGCATTTCGCAAAAATATGTTTTATACCTATTCACCCCACTAGGTATTCTACTAGCCCTTTCAATTGGCATCAGAGCTTGTGTGCTTACTTTGTTGAAGTGTTTTTACTTCTAAAGCTCAAGATCTATGGCTAGTATTTTGGGCATCCTGAAATTCTTGCCACCTATTAGGGGTGCTTGATTAATGTCTTGTATTGAGATCTATGGCCGAGTTTAAATGGATAGATCTTGGAAGAGGATGCCTTATCTTTGGCCATATGTATCGTAGAATTCAGAATCTATGGATTTTGTGAATTTAAGTGTTATTATTTAATTTTACTATAGTACTTTAGTTCAATAAGATTTAATTAGTATTTTAAAAAGAAGGTTAAAAATTGATTTTAATTAGGTTGGGCCTAGGCCAAATATCTTGAGCTCTTGGTGGGCTGGAATGGCCGCCCATTGAGGCCCATGAAGAGTGATCGTCAGCCAAGGGAGGGGAGGAGTGGCGGCCCAATCTAAGCCCAAGCCCAAGCCCATCTTGCATGTGTCATGCCCCAAGTGGCAAAAGGAGGGCTTCATGCATTGGCTATTTATGGCTACTAATCATTACTAATGATTGTGGCTTAAGGGAAACAAAAAGGGAGAGAGAGAGTGGCTGGTTGAGAATTCGGCCAAGCCAAAGAGAGAGAGAGGGAATTGCGAGAGAGAGGAACCGAGAGGGAGGAGAAGAGGCCGTCTGTTCACCGCACGCCATCCGTCCGTCCGTCGCCGGTGTGCCGTCCATTTGCTGTCATCCGCTTGATCTTAGAGGCAAGTTAGGATCGATTTCTGCTCTTGCATGTGTGTCTTTGCATGTGTGATTTGTTGGTGGTAGATCTCGGATGTTAGGGTAGGCAAAACCGAAGCTAGAGTGTGACTTGTTCTTGTAAAAGCTTGCTGATTTCGTGTATACCGCCTGACCCAGAATCTTGGTGAGGCCTGCATGCATGTTTCGAGCTAGATCTTGACTTTAATTCCTTCATGAAAGTTGTAGACAACATCTCAAAATATAAAATACTAAAATTTGGGATAAAATGGTTGAGATTTATGGGGTAAAACCCTTCCTACGAAGACTCTAGATCTGGAACTGCTTTTACTGACCTTTTGGTAGTTTTGTGGGTTGCATGTCGATTTTTACCAAGAATCTCTCTTCGACTTCTTCATGAAACTTGTAGAGAACATCCTAAATACTAACATACTCAA